>NC_044498.1:13300064-13340064 GCF_902362185.1 Chanos chanos
CATCTCTACCTCTTCCTCATCCCCCCTCTCTGTCTCACTCTCTCTTTCTTTCACACACACACACACACACACACACACACACACACATCTCCACTGACAGCCCATGTGTTGTCCATGTTGTCTCACAGACCTACACATTAGCACCAGATTCATTTGTAGGATTATGTGTGGGAAAGGCGCACATGTGTACTCACAGATACACTTATGTAGAATAGATCAGCATGTTTATTAATGCGTGTGTGGGAGAGAGAGAGAGAGACAGACAGACAGACAGAGGGCAAGAGTGAGTGAGTGAGTGAATGTGTGAGTGCGTGAGTGTGTGTGTGTTGGGGGGGGGGGGCTGTTTCGGTTGCGCACTGGTGTTCACAATTCAAGAAGGAGAGAGAAGAGATGAGAAAGAGAAAGAGAGAGAGAGAGAGAGAGAGAGAGAGGAAGAGGGCATAAATATGAGAAAAAAAAGACAGTATAAAATTGACCAGGGAGAAGAGAATGCACAGAGAGATGGTAATGAGGAAGGCACAAGAGCAGAAGAGGAGGAAGGGTGAGAGAAAGTGAAAGAGAGAGATGAGCATGTGGCAGTAGACATTATACAAGTGGAATGGCTTGCACCCAGGATTTGCTCTCACCACTGCACTGAATACAAAAAGACAAATGAACAGCAACGAAGGGATGAGGGAGAACAGACAAATATGGTCTAAAGTGGAGTAGCGTCTTCCTTGCCTCTTTAAACTGGCCCTTTGTGTGCGAGTCCTCAGTAGGTCCACAGGGGTCTGTGCTAAAGATTGTCTCAGTCAGATAATACATACAGTCTTGGAAAGTGCCGGAACATACTGTCATCTTCAGGAGACAGCTAATTAAATCACACTGGAACACACTGGCATTTTTTATTCTGTCTTTCAGTCTCTTTTTTCTCTCTAAAGCTCAGTATAAATTTCCCCCTGTTTGCTTTAAAGTAACGCCAAGCATGGAGGAGATAAGACAGCAACACAATTATAAATATATTTGCATTCTGCTTTTAATTAGAACTTCTGTAATTGCAGTGGCTAACCTATTTCACAGTGACAATTTTGAAAGTTAAATCAATCTGAACAAGCATGAAAAGGGAGAGAGAGAGAAAGAGAGAGAGAGAGAGAAAGAGAGAGAGTAAAAAAAAAAAAAGAAAGAGAGAGAGAAGGAAGGAGAGAGAGGGAGAAGGAGCGAGAGGGAGGGGGAAGACATAGATAAATAAATAAAACTGACAGAGATGCTTGAGTTACAATTACGGAGGCAGCTCTTCGGTGTCATTGTTTGGAAATACGAGTGCTCTAAGACAAGCCATGATAGCAAATCTAATTCGCTCTCCATGCCCGCATTGCCTGCTGAGGTTGAGCCAATCTTCCTTATCCCCTCACCCCAGGGGAAGAAGGGTGTAGGAATGAGAGATTAAGGAGACTCGTCTGGCGAGTACACTCATCGTTTGGTGCTGTTTTGAAAAGATATCCAAGTTCTTTATCACTTACTGGAGTCAGACTCCCTTCCAAAACCCAAACCTTTGCGCCAATCCTGTCTCCTAAGACAATGCACACACATTTGAACCATATGGAGAGAGATTTTTTTTTTAAATTTTATTAAGAATCCAACAAATGGACAATTTGTTATTCTTATGTTTTTCATCATAGAATCATGGACTCATTATGGTCCATGTCATTTGTGTCAGATTGAAAGTATATGTTTCTGAGTGATTGAAAGTATGTATGCATTTAATCACCACTCAAGATATAAATTTAAAAAATGAAAAAAATTCATGCTATATGATCAAACAGACTGACATATCCCATAATTATGAGTTTCCCTGCAAAAATAGAAATTTTGATACA
Organism: Chanos chanos; assembly: GCF_902362185.1. Taxonomy (NCBI): domain Eukaryota; kingdom Metazoa; phylum Chordata; class Actinopteri; order Gonorynchiformes; family Chanidae; genus Chanos; species Chanos chanos. The sequence goes on from NC_044498.1 coordinate 13,301,921, forward strand.
TACATTTTCAGCAGTTTTAGAACATAAAATTAATGTATTCTTTATATATGTAATATTCATACTTTTTTCCACACAGATGATTAGCTGACTTAGTGGTTATTGTAAGTACAACTTGACTTGATTCTGTGTCTAAGGACCAGTTCAGAGTGGTTATTTTTCAAAGCAGAAAGTGTCTGATTAATACCATTACTGTAAAGAGAACAGACATATCATTAGTGTGCATTGACACAAATCTAAATGAAGAGATGGAGTAATAGCTGGAACGGAAAATAAATCAGGTCATAACAGTCTGACACTCGCTGAATGTTTGAGGAAGTGAAGAAAGCCAGTAAATGTTGTAGCTATTGTTTTGCGTTGATCTTACCATGACACCGGTGTATCTATAGTAATAACGTCGACCTCTGAGTATAGGTAGAACTGTTGGCAGACAGGCAAACACACAGTCAGGACGCATCTGTACGGGCTGGAATTCTCTCCTAGCGCCACAGGAAGGAAGACAACATAGGAAGTTATGGAGGAGTGACAATGGAGCAGATGGGAGACAACAGGAAGTGTGGAATGCAAATGACCTTCTCCTGTCTCCACAAGTCCAATTCAGCTCTACTTTCTGATGGTCAAGATGACGCATTGGCTGAAGGTCGTTTAAAGACGAACAGGAGATATTTCCTTCAAGCTCGAACAAAAAACAATTTGACTTTGAAGCCGCTTCCCTGATGGGCGTCTAGATTGTCATCAGCAGCATTCCTAATTGTGTCAGCATGCCAGTGAGGAGAAAGGATTGGCAAACCACTGAAGAACACATTAGGAAGACAGACTTGTGTTGGGTTGTTGTTGTGTATGAGAAATGTTTGCATAATTCATTAATGTATTGATTTGAGATTCGTGGTTCTCTGGATGCCTATTCCCAGTTATTTCAGAAGAGAGATGGTCCAGAAATAACTTATTGATTTTTGATGGGGGATAAATGTTTCACCCAAATAAACCCTTCCAGTAATGGCTTTGGTTTTTTTTTTATCTCACTGGAAACCTGAGGGACAGAAGACATCCAAAAACTGTCAACAGAGCAAACGCAGACACGGTCGACCCATCTGCTCAACAAATATCACACTCACACTGCACCACATATTCACAAATTATTATTTTAAGGCTTGTTCTCAGATGAAATACATTTTGTAGTTGACAGTTAACATCTTGACCAATACAGGATGAAAATGAAGTAATGTTCTGACTGATGTCTTTTATACCTTAACACAACCCAAATGATTGATGTTCCATAATTGAGAGCTATCAAAATGATTGATGCTTTGAAATTGACCTTGTGAAGTGTTGACATTTGCAACCCTTTTTCACACTGATGAAAACCTCATTTTGTTGCAAACATGACAAACAGTATCATGCTTAATGGGGATTGGTATAATAATTTCTTTACTTGCAAATACAGTATCTTGTCTGTATGGAGATGGACAATTATCATAAAGCAGAGGTTTTGGTAAAGTTAACTGAGCTTAATGTGACAGATCACCTCATCTACCCCATACCCCATCAAGTATCAATATGCCCGACTGCTGCAACGCTGGACAACAAATGTGCTGGTGTCTATAAATAAGTCAAGTGACCATGACCCCATTATCATATTATTCATGAAGGCGTAGGTCACTTCAGAAATAACCCGCATGGATATGCATGTAACATACAGCTGAGGGTTGTATGCACTCTTTAAGTCTGGTGAAACAAACTGTGATTAAGTGGGGAAGAGTTATCCTTCACAGACATTTTAACAGCTCCAAAAATATTTGTGATCAACATTATTATTAACTCATAACATCAAAGTGAAAAGTTACATGCGGAGGGATAATAGACTAAGAGTAATATAAGGACTTCAAAGGAGGGGGACACACCACATCAAAAATTCTTGATGAGATTCTCAAATTTGTCAAACACGAGAAACAACTTTTCTTTCCATTGGCGTCTCCGTGTTTACTCTCTGTCTTACGGAATAGTGCCCGTCTGCTGTCAGATTGCCTTAAACTTTCATACTCTCTCTTGCATTTTCCTTTATCTTCATTCAGTTTTCTCAAAGCACCACTTAAAGAGGTCTACTGTACAGGTCATCCGCACCAAATCCATTGTCTCACATGGATAACAACAAAGAGAACAGGGGCAAGGAGAAGTGCTTTGTGTTAGGCTTTTGTGAGGAAATCATTCGGCGGAGGAAGAATCTGACTTATTGATTACTCTTTAACCATGTTGAATGTGATTACAGCGCCAATTGGTGATCCTATTTAATCTCGCATGGATTATTTGAACATTCCCCCTGTTTGGTGTGAAGCCAATGAGAACTGGGCACTTAGGGGTGGATAAGGGCTCTGGTTTAGGGCACAGTCTCAGGCTTGTGGGAGTGATCTCTACATCAGCCCTGAGGAAAGGAACACTCTCTCTAATTTTCCCTTCTCACTCCTACTTGTTATTTATTTGGTTCCTAATTAGCTGCTGCCTAAGCAACTACAATTCAGTATAATGTAGTGCAATTCAATGAATGAACTCTACGTCCCGGCGCATTATCTTCCACCGCAGCAGAGACTTCAGGTCAAAAATTGATATACAGTAAACCCTCCTCATCCGCGGATTCGCTTTCTGTGGTTTCAGTTACCTGTGGTTTCAGTTACCTGTGGTTAAGCGTGGTTCAAAAATATTAAATGAAAAATTCCAGAAATAAACGATTCATAAGTTTTAAATTGAGCGCCGCTCTGAGTAGCATGATGAAATCATCTCGCGCCGTCCTGCTCGGGACGTGAATCATCGTTTTGTACTATCCACGGTTTCAGGCATCCGCGGAAGGTCTTGGAGTGTATCCCCCATGGATAAGGGGGGACTAATGTGATCATAAAACAAAAAATTGCAGAAATTTATGAAACAGCCATAGATATGGAACTACCAAATTCTCACGTTGTCTTTACATCAAATACACAGCTGCAGAAAGAAAATGTTTCATATTTGTGAGGTTATAGTGGCATATGTTTTCACAGAAACCCTATGAATCAGCACATGTTCACGCACAAACACGTGCCCATGCATGCATACACATTAACAGGCAAACCCAAAGCTGTGAGCAGACATAGCAGTAGACAAACAGAAATGCACCCGCTAACAAACAGAGCTAAACTCCTGACTCCTGAGCCTCTATATTAGTGAGTAATGATAGCAGAGCCAGAGGGCCTGTGACCTGTGTTTTCATACACTCTGACTAAAGTATTGAAGGTAGCTACACACGCTAGCAGGACAGGTGGCTCTGCTCTGAACCAGATGTTTCAGCTGACATACTGATTCAAAATCTCTCTCTCTCTCTCTCTCTCTCTCCTTCACACACACACACACACACACACACACGCAAAGTGACATGGCTCCTCTGTGAAGAGGGGGAAAAATCTCTTGTTTCACACAAACAAGCGGATCAGCTGTGAGGGGCCTGGCACTTCAAAAGGGCTGGGGGAGAAAAGGAAGAAACGCCAGTGTGCTGCTAGAGCCAGGCTCCTACTGGTGTGCTGCTTTCAGTGCCGCGGGATCCTTTAAAAGCCGCGTGGCACTGAGTTGATCCCAGTTACAATGGGAACATAACTCAACATGAGGCAACAGTGCAGGTAATTATGTGCAGTGAGTGGAAGACAGGTTTGAGGACTGTCAGACCCGTATGTGTGTGTGTGTGTGTGTGTGTGTGCAGGAAGATAGGGAATAGAAATTTGAGTTTGTTGGGGATGTTATGTTTTTTTTTTAATGTCTGCATGTGAATTTGAAAAATGATGTTAGGGTAATGTACGTTTCAGCTTTGGAAAGAGGGTGCTTAAAGAAAGCCACAGAATACCTCTAAAATGACAAATAAGAAGCAGATGTATTATTGTTAAGTCACAAAATTAGAAATATTCCCTTTGGTTACATTACCAAGAGAATTATGTCAATATCCCAATAAAAAATGGAAATGAATGCTTATTGACGATGAAACAGAACAAACACATCAACCAAAACCAAGGAGGGCCACCATTTTGGCTTCTCCACAAAACCATCAAAATAAGAACAAATTTCCCGTTTTTAATTTGCATTTCCAGTTTTTCATTTACAAGAAAGCATTTGGGCGCTTGTGTCCTGCTGATACTGACATGGTTTCCCTGTCTGAAATATTGCCTCTCAGCAGACCATCCCTGTGGCAGCCGTTTGCATAATTTAAGAAGCGTTCTTTGAAGAGAGGGAGACGGAGAGGGTCAGAGAGATCACATTCAAAACACTCTCTTTCACATACACACACACACACACACACACACACATGCCCTCTCTCTCTCTCTCTCTCTCTCTCACACACACACACACACACACACACACACACACGCGTGCTCTTTCTCTCTCACACACACACACATGCACTCTCTCTCTCTCTCTCTCTCTCTCTCTCTCTCTCAGACTATTTACATATGAATGAATCCCACTTCCTAATTTCAGTCAGTGTATACTGGATGATCATAATTCCAAGAAGTAAATCTGTTGGCAATTGATGTCTTTGTAAATTGCTTTCATGCCTTTTGATGGTGCAGTGTGAGGGACAGGACCATTACACCAAACTAAACTCTGAACACACATCATACATATTTCATTTCACCCTGAATCCGTATCATAACAAAAGCATCTGGGGGTCAGAATACACTCCCTGAATGAACGGTAAACACAATACTACTTAATATAGTAAATTACATCTTTTTTAAACCTGAAACAGCTGCTCACATCTCTGATGTCATGCTTCAGCTAAGTAATTCTTTCTTTCTACCCACTTCCTCTCTGCCCGTTTCCTAACCTCATATCTGTTTTTTTCTTTGTCTCTTGTGTTCAATTCTATGATTTTTTTTTTTCTCTCTCTTTGGTTACTAAATGCCATATTTATTTCTTCTTAAGGCTATTGCAGATTTCTTGTAGGATTTCAACCATAATAAAAATATATTGCCAAATCTCTCATCCCATCTATAAAGCATTAGCAAATTGTTAGCAAGATCGCTAAATAATTCGATAGATCATTTGCCCATCAACAGCCAATATGTTAGACTCATTTCTGTCACAGTATGATATGTGTTTCAGAGCATATCAGAAAATTTAATACACTGTTTCATCATGCATGTGAAAAGTATGTCCAAATCTCTGCTTTGATCTGAGGTGGTAGAGGGGGCATTTTGAACAAAAAGAGCATTTTTGAACACAGAGAACACAGAGAATAAGTTAACTGTTGTCATGTAGCTAAATAATAACCTGTAAGAGGTAAATGACTGTAGAAAGGTGTCAAAATCTGCATTCTTTACACTATTCACTGTGTGAAAACCTGCGCTAGCTTCCAGATTAGCTACAGGTCTACTCAGCTTATTAGGGCTGCCTCAGTGAATCTATGCTCTATTGAAACGAATAAGACATGTCAACTCAGTTACAAGCACAGCTCACAAATTCTACAGTTTCCTGAAGACATTTTATGATTTTTTGACTTGGCAAACGTAGCCTCCATAATTTAACATGAAACTAGCAGGAACAAAATTGTAAAGTGTTGAAAAGTGTTAAGTACGTGTTCCCCCAAGTCATGTAGGAAACCACACCCATGACAGTCTGTAACATGTGAGTTGTATAATATAGAGTCTCTTGTCTTTGGATCAATTGAGGCTGACTCTTATGTGTGTGTGTGTGTGTGTGTGTGTACGTGTGTGTACGTGTGTGTGTGATCAGAGTGTTATTAACGGTGATGTACGTGAATGATCCTGGGTGGTGGGTCCCCTCTCAGCCTGCTACAGAGCTGCTGTACACTGACAGGCTTGTTGCCGTGGCTGCGGGCAGTCAAGCAGTTTAAGCTGTTGGAGCAGTGGTGCTACAGAGAGCAGTTCAAATAGGTCACCAGAGCTCTGACTTTACCCAAGGCCATGCAGAACTGCAAGAGAGACAGTGGAAAAGAAGGGGAGAGAGAGAGAGAGAGAGAGAGAGAGAGAGAGAGATATCATTTTCTTGGTATAGTTATGTCCCTCATGGGCTGGATATGTCAAGCCATAGTGGTGTTGTAATGGTGTGAGATAAAAAAGTAAATTCAGAGAGGCAAAGGGGTAAAACTTTGGAATATCAAATGCCTCCTATGTTCTGTGGTAGGAATGTCAAAATGAACTGCTTAAACAAAGAATAAGACCGCAGGTTCACGCTTAGAACAATACTCTTTTGAATGTATTCTTCTCATTTTTTTTCCCCTTAAGGAATAGGATGGCAAAAAAAAAAAACTTTCAAAAAAATGTCCTCATTTCTTTGGACATCACTACTTTCCAGTTTTGTTTTGTTGGGGGTTTTTTTCAGCTCTTCACTCTTGTTTAAGGTTCAAATCAGGGAGTTACTTTAAATATTTATCTTTTCTTTCTTAAACTGAGAAGTTCATCAGAAGAACCAAATTCTTTGCAAATAGATGTTGTCATGGTAACGTTCTGATCCTATGCCATCAAAAGATGACTGGCTGCCCTGGGAGCAGTTATTGAGTACAATACCCACTATACTTTCAATAGTTATTCAGTGCTATTTTTCCCCTCAGTGTCTTCACTCTCTTCCTTTCCCTCCTCCCTGTCCCTCTCTCTCTTTCTCTCTTCCTTCCTGAAGATGACCCAAAACGTTTCTAATTATGAGTTGTTCCCGCTGGTACTCTGGCTGCCAGGGAGAGGGTTGGGTTCACTGAACCCACAAAGAGTACAGCTGTTATCTTTGACTGGTGGCCAAACCCAAATTGGAAGCACGCACAGAATCAGACAAGTGTGAATCCCTCTGTTTAAGGGGTAGTTCTCTGTTTTTAAGGCCACCTAATCTTACTGTGAGGCCATGAGGGAAACAGTTCACATTTTTCTTCAGGATTAGTTGGAAATGAAACTGAGATCAGGTGCTGTACAGTGAGACTTTGTGTTGGCTTAACTGCTCCGGTGAGCGCATCTGTCAACCACACAAAAGGGAGAAAAAAAAAAAAAAAACGTAATAGTTAAACAAATCAAGCAAAGCACGAATGGCCACAATCTGCCATCACCATAACATGAGAAATTTGTGAGAGGGAGAGAGGGAGAGGGAGAGAGAGAGAGAGGGGGGGGGTCAACACTTCTAGAACAATATGTTCTTTTCTCTTTGCTCAGTCAGGGGGAAAAAAAGCTTTGCTGTGGAGTATGTAGCTCTTAAAAGTATGAACCCCACTGCTGCATTCAAGATGACTCTCCAGCACTTCTAGAAATAACCACCTGTCGATCTGAACCTATTACACCCTCAGATATAAATGCCTGCATGCTTAAAGTTTTTCTTTTTCTTTGTAGGACCGAAAAATTCCAACTTTTGCTGTTTTCTTAAGGTGGATAAAAGCTCGGTCGAGAATGATATGGCTTCTGTCTACATTTATTCAGTTTAATGAAGTCACTTAGAATTCTCATCATGAATCGAAAATAAACATTTGTGTGAAATAGGAGATGACTTACAATTGATTAACAGAATAAAAACAAATGTCCTGAATTGACTGCACTGGCAACTGAATCGATCCCAGCCCCGGTAATAGTTGCCATCATTAAACACATTTAACAGCGGACTTTTCCAAACTTATCTAAGCCAGGCCATTCCCAACAGTGTTTTCTGCAGCGCTCTCTGCTTTTGATAAGAGAGCCAGAGTAGATATACTTAAAGGTTGTTAGCATAACCTCTGGCACCTTGTAGAAAAAAAAAGAAGAGAAAATGATAGAGAGAAGTGAGTCAATTATTCATTTTCTGAATAAATCATATCGTACATATCTTTGGCAGCAGCTTGGTCACTCATCTGCATGAGGGGGATGATGAGGCTGACGGAATATTCCGGTCAGCTCATGACCCGAAGATATCATCCTTAATATTTATCTCTGGTTTTATGACTCTTCAAAGAGACCTTTCAAGCATTCTCCATAAATCCACCAACACCCTCTTTCATATAGAGGCCCTGAGCTCACTGGCAGGCGTGTCTATCTTTGGTCTAAAAAACAGAGAAAAGTCTACATTTTCAACATTTGCACCCAGCTTGCCTGTTGATACATTGTCTTGGGCCTACAGGAGGCTGTTGGAAATGCTATTTGATTCTGACAAAAAGAATAATGAAAAAGATGTCACATGAATAACAAGAAACACAGTACAATCAAAAGCGCAGATAGTATGTGAGTGAACGACCAGTGATCATCCTGAACATAGTTGGAATGTAATTACCTCTTTAATCCTTTGCATCCTATAATGACTTCTCTAATTGACTTGCTAATTGACAGACACTTGTGCTACAGTGATGCATAGGCTGGAGACATTGTTCACAATGTGTGGAAGGTCAGGGTAACCTCTTCGCAATTATACTGTGAAATACATTTCAGTTTTATCCATTGAGTATATCCATGCACACTAATGTTGGACTAAACTAAAACTCAAGGGAGCATTCATTTCACTCACTGATTAAATATTTAAGGGCCATTCAGTTTATGGGTGAAACACAAGGTAAATAAAATGACAGCCAAGCAAATAACAACACAATTTGAAGAAATTTCTGTATTCACTGTGAGAGGATCAACAATCAAATATGTTTTTTTTTTTTTTTTATACCGGTAAGCAAATGAAATATAAAAGCGAGATCAGTGTAAAAGCAGGGGAAAACCCCACCAGAGGACTAAAATGACCTGCCATAATAAAGCTACGCAATCACGGCTAACCTCTTAATCAACGACATAAGGCCAGCTCATAAGTAAACATGGCATATGGAAGGCAGAGAGAAGAGTGAAAGACTGACAGCCCAGCCTCACAATGCACCTGATTATTCTCTCACAACAAACTCATTACTGTGCTCAGGGAGCAAACAGACTCATTAACTTCCTCCAGCCTCTTCTAAGAGATGAGCCTGTTTTACTATGTGAGTGAGAGAGAGAGAGAGAGAGAGAGAGAGAGAGAGAGAAACTGAAGCCTTAGCACCTGAAGGCAAGATGGCGCCTCAACTGAGATGCTGAAAAACACGGATTGCATATTAAAACTGAGCTTTCTAACTTCTTCTTCACTGTACACTATTTTCATGAAATCTGAAACAAAAAAAAATATAATTGTGATCATGTTGTCCCTGGCAACTACAGAGGCATCCATGCAAGCATAAACTAGGGGAGATTCTTTGTAGTATTTTAAGAAATACAGAGGGGAAAAAGAGAGAGGAGGGGGGGGGGGACTATGGACATTGTGAATGTACCGTCTGTGACCTTTCAGCATTACTGGTCCCCATGCTAGCTGGTCAATGCTGTTTCATGACAGTTATAGAAACCCAGCAAATTGCAAACATTAACCATTTTCACACTAACAGACGATCACAAACCAGGTCAGACTACGGTAACAAGCTCTATTTTCTACAGCACTGTCAAGTACCAATCTTCATAAAGTTAGCAAATTACTCAGCCATTTGGCTAATATTCTCACCCAGTCTGAAACAGAGAATTGATGTTAATTGTTGGTCTGTAGTGAAGTGTGGTACTTAGATGCTGTTTCAAGGGAGAAGTGAAAAGGCAACAGCTAAAAGCCTCTTCAGGTTGCCCTTAGGACTGGGGGAGTATTTTTTAGCATCTATGCAAAGGGCCATAAAACATAATACCTTTAATGTTGGAACAGTGGGAGAAAAAAAGAATGAGATGCAGAGTTGGACTCCATCCGCCAGGGGAGTAATACACAGGAGTAACTAACTGTATGGTACTGTGAACTGAGAAACTGTGACTCCTTGTGAGGTCAGTCTGGAGAGAGTGCAAGAGGACCTCTCATCATTCAATCAAGATCTTAACTGTGAACGAATGACGCACGCCTGGATAATTCAACCACTTCAGATCAAGTTAATGGCCTCATTGCTCCTCAGAGGGTTTTGATGAGGACTTTACATGTTTTGGGTTCAGTGAGTCCCAAAAAAAACCCTGCTCAAAAGTCTTATACTGTCCAGCTTATACTGAAAACCTAAACACACACACACACACACACACATACACACATACACACACACACACACACACATTGCTGAGTGTCTATAAACAGTTTGGGAGTCAGTCATGTAATTTGTGGTGTTGTTTTGGTGCAAGATCACACATGCATGAATGCCACGGGGGTTATCAATATTAGTCATGATCAGAGAAACTGCGCTGAAGGTTCTTTGATTAAATCAATAAGTGAAAGTACCAGGAACAAGTGATTAATCCAATATAAGGTGATTGAAGACCTGATTGTCTCCAGTGGCAATGGGAGTCATTTATCAAGATGTCAATCAAACACTCCTTTCCAGTAAGGACATGAACTAGACTGAGTTTAACACATCACAGTTTCAATGATCTGTTTATACACATTCCACAACCTCTGCCAACACATCTCAAGAGTGCAAAAGGAGGAAATAAATGTATGGATTCAGCTATTCCAAAAATAGGCTTACTCTGGGATATCGACAATACAATTTGTACTCTTCCTTAAGACCGCAGTCTGAAAGAGCAGCTCTTAGTCCAGTTTCTGAAAAAAATAAATAAATAAAATCAGAGTCCCCAAAAACCGTGTTCCATGTTCACAACACTGTGAAGCTTCAAAGAGGTTTTTCATTCTGAAATTTTGAAGGCTTAAACCGTGTGAGGGCATGGCTTTTCAGTCTGATTTTGAACTGGAATTCGTTGTAAACAATTCATATAGATTACTCTGGAATGTATTTGTTAGAGTTAAAAATACACACGCTGAGCTGTGATTTCTCCCACTGTGCCCCTTGGCATGCAGTTTTCATCAAAATCTATCTTACCTTCTTTTTCCTTAATCCTTTTTCTTTTCTTTTTTTTTTCTGATGAACTGCAGTGAACTTAACCTCTATGTATCTGCATTATTTATGCCACAAATATTTCATGAAACAAGTTCAACCCCTCTCACCAAGACAGATTTAATTAAACAAAAAAAAAGTACATTTAATATTTATGCGATAAATTGGAGTCAGTCAAAGTACTCATCCGTCACTCAGAACAGTAATTGTGCAATCCAAACAGATAAATAATTAACGTGAGCTTAATCCTGACTGATTTTAATGCATTCCGAAAGATTCATCTCTTTAAAACGACTGTTTTCCATCCAAATGTTAATGAATATGGAGCAGTGTAAAATTATTTCTTCAGTAAGCTTGGGGATTCTAAAACTACAATTATTAAGCAAGACTTCATAATTATTTTGGTTTTTTTCTATGTACACTTCCTAATATCATGATGTAAATACCAGCATATAATATTTAATTGAGTTTACATAGTTTTACTATCGCCCCGAGATCTGAGGATAAGATTTGATTTGTATTCACACAATGCATTTTTTTCTCTAAGGATATACAAAAAGAACAATGCATGTTTATTGCTCTTAAGAACAGTGGGACGTTTATACCTCCCCATAAATGCCTGGTTCCTCACACACTGTCCTTACACATGAACAAACTCACTACTTACAATCTTACAAGCTTACTAAGTTTTTCAGGTGGCTGTTACACTGACATATAATAGCTTTTCAGAGGTTTCACTCATTAAGTTTCTGAACAGGTTAGCACAAGCATAAACCAAGAAACAGCGCTCTATCAAAGAATAAACAAAACCACGGACTCAAACACAAACAAACAAAAAAACTCAAGTCTGCTTAATTAGAATGACTAATCAGAGGGGTTTGTCTTTGTTTGTCTGTTTGTGAGGTTATATATTGGTTCTTGCCAGTGTCATTTGTAATACTAGTGAACTCATTCTGACAGACAGCAATCACTTTATAACATGTAAAGTGGGCTCGATGGGGGATTCACTTTTCACAGTCTTAGGCATCTCTGCCTAGAAATTTCCCATCATCCTCTCCACCAAGTATCAATACATTATCGCTATCATCCTCCTCTCTGCTGTTCTCTATCATCCTCCTTCTCAGAGGAAGAGGGACAAAGGAGAAAAAGGAAGGTGCTAAAAGTGTTGTTGTTGTTGTTGTTGTTGTTGTTGTTGTTGTTGTTGTTGCTGAATGACCTGACTGAACAGTCAGCAGAAGGCTGTTTCCCTAAAGGTCATGACATTGTTGGGGCTAAACATATCACTGCTAAATGCAGCAGAAACAGGACAATTACGAGAGGTGGCCCTCTGGACACTACTGCTGATGTAAGGAAACCTCCGCTTGGCCCATCAATCACCACGGCAACCTAATGGAACTCCTCAGTGTGAGAGAGAGGCTGAGTGTAACCAGCTCAAGCTGGGGTGCAACACCTGTGCCCTGTGAAACTCTGCAATATAATAATGACATTCACATGAGAAACATATTTTTTTGGTAAGTTATGAATGAGCAGCACTAAAACATTTATTGTACTGTCCACATAGCTCAAAGCGTATGGATGTTGTTGTTGTTGTTGTTGTTGGCTGTCAGGTTTTTTGCATCGTGTTTTACCGACACGTCACCGTGAAGTACCACAGGTACACTTGAAAAATTAATGATTGCAGAGAGCGGCGTGGTATTTATTGATGTGTCTGACAACCAATCAGAACCACTGAACAATGTTGAGACGGCAGCCTAGAGGTGAAAGGGAGATATATCTTTAACACTTATGCTGCACAATTATGTCACAGGCAGCAGTTTTCTTATCCTGTCATGTGTCAACGTAACCTTGTAGTAAGTGGACACAGATGTAAGTGATCCTTACTCTCTAATGTGTCCTCTCATTGTCTGTGGGGACCCCTGTGTTCACTGGGAGTGTGTGTGTGTGTGTGTGTATGTGTGTGCATGTGTGTGTGTGTGTGTGTGTGTGTGTGTATGTGTGTGTGAGATGTTTGTTGTAATTAAAAACCAGAGGGCCCTTTAAGCCTCCGTATGTGATAGAGTGTCCTTGCCTGGTCTCCCTTCATGTGACTGAAGGGATTCAGATGGGGGTAAAGGACAGGTGAGGAGTGGGAGGGTCAGGTCATAGGTCGCAGAGAGAAATAAATGCTTAATTGAACTGGCCATTTGTATTGGTAATCTGTCAGCAGCACTAGAATCATCATCTACTGGAGCAGCAGTTCAATTGCAGCCAAGGTCGGGTCGACTGCCATGGCAGGCTATCACTCTCAGGAGGGAGAGAGGGAGCAAGAGAGACAGACAGTGAGTGACTGAGAGAGAAAAAGAGAGAGAGAGAGAGAGAAAAAAAGAGAGAGAGAGAGAAAGAGAGAGAGAAAAGGCTGCCATGATTTGGCCCTTAGTCACAGTGGTTCCAACTTTTACCCCTCCCCTCTATATCACTTGCTCCACTCCTTCGTCCACTGATCACTCCTTTCAGACCTTTTGGTAGTGAAGTGGAGGCCTGGGGAGGAAAAGAGAGGCAATCTCAATCAGTCACTGCCAGAGAGTGCCTTGCCCAACAAAAGCCCCTCTTCCCCACACACCCCCACCAATCAGCACAAATCACATTCTCTCGGCTGATGACTTTATCCTCACCATGGCCTTGCCAGAAAAAAAAGAGACAAAGTTTTCCCTCTCTTTCTTTCTCTCTCTCTCTCTCTCTCTCTCCCTTTATTAATCTGAGAGAAGTAAAAGAAAGAGCAGAGCTTGCACTGCTCTGAGATAACTTGCTTGGCCAGCAGTCATTGCTGCCAGGGTTAGACAAGGTGTGATTTTAGGCAGAAGACCTTAGACACTAATGGGAATATTTAGGAGGACAGTTTGATTATGAATGCTGGAGAGGACCTACTGAGAAGAGTTCTTTTTTTTCTGCTAGCGTGGTGCATTGGCCTCCAACAGCAAATTAGATCTGTGACTCTGACCTAACTGACCTCTGGTTGCCAAAGAGATGTTCCAGGCAACACTGATGAACACAAAGGTCACATGTCTTCATTTTTATTGATGGTTAGAACTGTCAGACCCGTAGGTGTAATTCATAACATTCTTGCAGCCTGGGGCAGGTTCTATGCAAAAATGTGTTTTAACATCCAGCTTGAATGTGAATGGATACCAAAAATATTTTTGAAGAATTCTTAGACTGTTTAATATTATTTTGGTATGCAGGAAAATTAGGCAGGTTTTCAATTAAGAGTGGAGCACTTAAAAAGACGAAATTCATGCACACTGACACCTAAACAATAAGCTTGTCAGAATCTACTATAGAATATCTTGTATCATTAGGTACCACACCACACCACAGTCACATTTGAGTGGCTGGAGAACCCATAATGAGACACTGGGTTGCCAGGTATGACTCAAATAGCCAGTTTGTATGACACCTTATGCCTATTCTGGAGGTTAAGCAGTATCTTTACCCACTCTCAATAATAACCCCTGGCATTCTGACATGCCCCATTATTGTTTAAACAATGCACATGGGTTTAAACATACTCAACTGAAAAGTCGTCTGAATGGACATATGGCTTTAACTTTGGCTGACAATAGCACCTTAAAAACATGACTTTTGAAAATGAGTTGGTTTTTTTTTTTAAGGTACTCATAGTTATCAAATGCTAACCAACACTCTAACAGAGGTCAGTAAAATATGAAGGCAGTGAGAAGTTTCCATAAATATCTACTGTTGCCTAGAAGTACTCTGCAAAACTTCGAAAGTTTCACACTCCTCTCAAATCAAAGGAACACAGTTCATAGAGGGAATGTTTGATTTTGAGATATATATATCGATTTTGTTTATGGGCCTGTCTTTGACCCGGAGTGGCGCTGAAAGTACAGTCCAACCAAATCGGGCATCAGTCTACAGACACTAACATCCTGGAGCCATCTAGTTTTTTATGATTGACGTGCTAGTGAAATAAACTCCAAACTGGAAGTGGAGGATTGGTGGTAGTGGACCCCACTCTCCAGAAGTAGCTTCACCATTTAATTAAAATAATAATGGATTAGCTAAATTTTGCTACACAGTATGAGATTAAAAATGTAGATAATTTAAAAAAAAAAACATAGAAGCGGTAACAGACAAGCATCAGATGTTTTGACGGCTTCAGAGGAGTCTAAGAGAGAACAGAGGGTCTATTTTCACTTTTCATGGTTTTTTTAAAGTTTACATTATTCAACTTTTGAACATTCTGACAGATGACAACAGCTTTCAGTGTTGGCGGTTACTTGATAAGTAACTGTCAGTTGTACTTAACAACTGGCATGTCATTCAAAATATGTCATACACGATTATGTACTAACTTTGTATGCTTATGAAAACATGCATTCATGAACATGTCAGAATAAATCAAAGTCAAGAGTGATTGTTTCATCATATGGAGTAAGTACAACAGGGGGTAAAATCAAAAAGCAAGGTGTGTGTGGTACAGAGGGCTTTAAAGAATAAGAGAGAGAGACAGACAGACAGACAGACAAACAGACAGAGTGGGAGAGGGGCAAGCGGCAAACCTGAGAGTGATTGACAGTTTTGTGAAGCAATTTAAAAAAAAAAATCAGGCTTTTCTCAATTATCAACTTCAGCCAAGCTGAGAATCAGCCACAAACAGGAAACAGAAAAGATCACGACACCCCTTCACCAAAACAACAGCACGCGACAGTTCTAAACCAGAGGCCTCCACTGTGAGTGGAGCAAAACAACAGGAAGACAAGAGAGAAGCCATTCAGCTCTCTGCAAAAAGAAAAGAGCTGTTGAAAACACACACACGCACACACACAGTGCTCTGTCTAATCCTCTCCATTCATTCACATGGACCAGTTAAAGCACAGCCATGTTTTCATTGCTGTCTTTTGTTCACAATGCGCCTCCACATTTCTCCTCTCTTCCATTTCTCTTCATTTTAAGGAACTGATCTACCTTAATTGAAAAAGGGAATGAACACACCATTGAAATTGGAATAATTGACATGCTTGCACTGCACACGTAAGCCTTTAATTCAATAATATGGCAGATTAAGGGTTGGATTCCACCTTCTCTGGGAGCTTTCCCAATGGGAAATGGTTCCACTTGGCCGGAAAACTGCTAATAGAGAAGAGAAAAATAATGCCACACGCACACACGCGCACAAAAGCGGGGGGGGGGGGGTGTGGGGGGAGAGAGAGAGAGAGAGAGAGTTACAAATGTCATATGCAGTGAATTCCAAACAGATCTATTTATCCCATCACGGGAGGGAAGATACAACACCAAGCATTTGCTTTTTAGAGAATCTGTCTTTTACCGACTGGACAGTCAATCTGTGAAATAGACTTCTTCCTGGAAAATAGACCATTATGAATGTTTTCACATTCTTTTCTTTCAATAAAAAAAAAGAAGTGATTGTGCAATCCTTTTATCCTACAGGAATGCCTTTATCACACGGGCCCTCCCATACACTTATGCTAATGTGGTACCGTTTAGAAAGTCTGGGAATGTGACTGCTATATTTCCAGCGGGATTTAACTTTGGTATTCCGAATTTACAAAACATTTTTGATTACAACTCATACGATTCAGTCAATAAATAAACAAATAAATTCCACTATATACTTTTTGAATTAAGGCAGCGGACACAAGGTGGGGGCGGGCACTGCGCGCTTTAAACCTAATCATTCACGGCACTCCACCACTCAATGGAGTGTTTTTCAATCTGGGCTCCACGTTATTGCAGTGGCCACTTAGCTCTCTCTGTACAGGTCCCACTCCATTGCTGTTTATCTTTCTGCCTGGGCAGACTCTGTCATTTAGTACAACGCTCAGATATCCGTCTGGCGGGAGAGAAAGGTAGAATTTTTAAATGGCAGGTTTTATTTATTTATTTATTTTTCACCTCGTCGGCCCGCGTCATTTGTATTCCTGCAATGTCCTGCCATCCCATCAGCAACACAAAGACAGTGCTGGCACAATGGAGGAGGGAGGGGGCATGGGCGGGCACCCCCCCCCCCCTTCAGTTTGTGAGGCGTGAGGCCGCGGGTCTGGGCAAACACTGATAAACACACTGCTGAAGTGTGCTCTGACGCATGTCAGAAAGAGAGAGAGACAGGGAGAGAGGGAGAGAGAGACAGAGAGGGAGAGAGAGAGAGAGAGAGAGAGAGAGAGAGAGAAAGAGTTATAAAATGAAGATGAATGAAGGGGGAAAGAAAAGAGGGACAGAGACACAGAAATACAAAGTGAGAGGAATTTTAGAGAGCAGACAGAGCAGAGGAGGGGAAAAGTGGAATGAAATGGTATATGAACAAAAACATAATTCCCAGAAAGGAAAGCAAAATACCACAACCTTCAGCTGTGACACGGAACAAGTTGACTTTTTCTTTTTTTTAGCGTATTTTGTGAAATTTATTTAACTAGCCAAGGCAGATATGAAATATGACTGCAATTTTTTTTTTTTCAACAGTCCCTGAGGGAAGAGTGTGAGAGGACAGGACTAGAGTACGAGAAGCACATCTAATATTGTATCTCCCATCCGTCCAGATTGAGCCACTGTTGACCTGTGTTAACAGACACAGTGGCATATTGCCCTGCTATCTTTGTGTCAGACAGAGATACTGGAACTACGACTTTTCTGGGATAACTGATAGAGTGAAACCCCTCCAGCTTTCTCCTCATCTAACCTTCCCAGTCAAAATAAACAAATAAATAAATAAATGTCCTCCTATCTACAGCAACATGGATGGATATAGTACAGCATTGATTTCGGTTAAGATAACACATATCCAGACACACACACACACACATGCATGCCCACACACACACTCGCTCGCTGGTATGAGCATGTATCTGACACTACCTTTGACATCACCCCTCACACTATCGGGTGACAGTTCACGACAGCCTAGCCACTTCTAAGTTGATTTCAAGCATTAGTTTAAGATAAAAATTCTCTTACAGCAACCCAAATAACCACCATTACTCATTCCAGTTTCCCTTTCCTATAAAGAATGAACAGCCAAAAACATGAGGTGAAAATATTTCTTGCTGTTGCAATGGGGAGATTTGAAAGAAAAATGTGTTGTGATACTGTAGACTGGTGCACAGTCCTTTAAAACTGCAGTACTCTGCAATGAATCAACAGGTGGCATTTGCTACAAAGACTCGCTTTGATTGGAAAACAAGACCAAGCAAAATGATATATTACACACAAATAGTAATACAGTGTTATTTTTTTTTCCCCAACCGAGTTGTATAAACTCATGATGTAGAGACATTTCACTTTTATGAATATGAATATGCCAGAGGCAAGTAAATAAGCAGTGGCACAATCAATAACAACGGTTCATGCAATATATAGCACACTCATATAAATACATTCACACCTATGCATGCAAAATGCATGAAAAATGGATTTATCTCACTCATCCTGTTTCATCAAAGAATATTAGATCTCAGACTGATTTACTCACAGTCATTGAAGTCGGTGAGCAGTATGTGTGTAGGTGCTGTTACTAATTCATGAAGGCTCTATAAAACGCAATTAGAACAATGTGAGTGTTGCACTGAGAGTTTTTTTGTTACATGGAAACAATCCTATTTGACTTTGTTACTGGTGTCTCTATTGTTTATGTGGCCGCCTGATATAGGATCAAGAGCGATTATGATTTGCTTCATATGGAATTATTCTCTTATATGTTTGGTCTGGGTTTTTTCATGTTTTGTCTCACTGTCAAAATATTTCTCTTTATGAAAGGAAAAAGGCAGTGTGGTTCTCTTTGCCTCATGCTGCTCAAACTGTAGCTATGCAGAGGGGAGAAGAGAGATGCAAAGGACTTGGCATCTGTGTACCTTTGTTCAAGTCAGATTTCAGACCCAGCTGTGATTCTTCTGTTGCTGTCAAAGGAAATCATCTGATATAGAGAGTTGTGTGTGTGTGTGTGTATGTGTGTTTCCAGCATGCTCCCTTTGGTAAGATGACAGCTCCAGATATGCTCGTCTGTCTACACACACACACACACACAAACACACACAGACGCGTGCGCGCACACACACAAACACAAACACACACACACACACACCTTGCCTCAGGACGGACTGACCATATGTACAGTAATGTCACTCGACAAGATCTGTTAGCAGGAGGAGAGAGGGCACTCAACCCTGCTCATTTGTGCTGCAGCCGCTGTAAACAACTGCTGTTCACTCTCAAGAGCAGCCAACTACAGAGGAAGCTTCCTAACACACACACACACACACACACACACAGGCAAAGAGGCCATCAAGCACACAGGGGTGGCTGTGCTTTAGATAAAAGACGAGAGAAATGTCATCAAAATGGCTGCTGGTCTGAATGTGAGAGGTCGGTAGATAGGGAGTATGGCCTGTGTCCAAAAAGGATTCTGTGCATTGTTAAGCAGTTTGAGTGGTATATGCACTGAATAAGTCTGGACAATGCCACTCCTGGGTCAGAAATCAATAATACCTTTTTCAACATTCAAACATTCTCACAGTAAATAAATTTCACGGTGAACCAGTCAGATTTCTAACAGACTAGCAATTAAGGATGAGTAAAACCCAGCACCCACGGGGGCTGAAGCGAAGCGGAGCGTCACATGACGACTGTCCCTTGATGCTCCCAACACACACTGAAAGCGTCAATATCATTTGACAGATGAGCAGAGGAAACCTGAAATATGAAGTTGTCTGTCTGATTTATATATTTTACCTGACTATTACAAGCCCAGTATATATTTTTATATATATACATACACACACACGTATATATATTTTCTTTTTTTAAAAAAAAAAAAAAAAAAACTGGGGATCATATAGGCCTATTTATTTGTATTTCTCGCCCGCGATAATCAGCCGCTCCTAATCCACCTTGTACGTTTTAACGTAATTAATTTAAAGTGTTGTGGCCTCGTGGTTGTGTTTTAAACTTCTCGTGCCTGGTGGCCAAAATTAAACAAAGGAATTAACACAGCATAACGTAAATAGGGCTTTTTGCTTTCAATCCGCGTAAACACCGTTAATATTACATTGTAAGGACAGGGAAACGGGGTACTTCGTCATGTGATGTGAATGCTTAAATGAGCTCGTGGTGAGTGATATTGTTTACTAGCAAGGGTTAGTAATGGTTGCTATGGAAGAAATACTATGACAAATTAATCAGATTCAATTGCAACATTAGTATGCAATTGTTGAAAATGTTCAAATATATGTTAAGTGAACTGAAAATCAGCTCTCTTCTACGTAGAACTGACGCCAGAAAATACACTGTGGCGTGAGCCGTTGCGCGTCAAACACCACCTGGGTGTGTTACTTCCATTGAAAAAAATAGGAACAAAGTCCTGACGCGCGTCACACGCTGCCGAGTGTGTCCACAAAATCGAATTGTACAGCAGGGTGATTTACCCACGAAACAACCAAAGTGGCGTCCAAGAAACCACGAATTGACAAAGAGTCTGCCATTGAAGCCCTAATTTTGACACGGGAAACAACGGAAGCAAAATGAAGCAAAATTTCACCAGTACTTCGAGAACAACTGGTTTCTACTTTCTATTGATCTCCTGGATTGGTCGAAGAAGAATGAGAACAAATATCCGTGGTGGGAAGAGCTTGCTGCATCTGTGCCATCGGAGGGGGTGTTTGCAGTGGCAAGAGTCATTTCAAAACCTGCTGCGCTCTCGTCTTTACCCTGAGAACGTCGACGTGTTAATTCTCTTGAATAAAAACGTGAAATTAATTTCAACAGAAATGTGAAATTATAGGAAGGGTTGTTGTTAAGACCTCAGCAGTGGCGCAGAATATCTGACATCGGCCAGTTCGAAAAGTTTGCCCTTAAAATTTTATTAACGTAGACAGCAAAGACCAGTGGCCTACATTGTTTATACAGTACTGTACAATTGCCACAGCTCAAGCCTGTTATAGCTTAAAGTCAGACATGTTCAATGAAAGGACTATTACAATTACGTGTTATTACTATACCTTTGTGAAGACGTTCTGCTCCAGCATACTGTGTCACAAAAAGTAAAACATTGGAATTGTCCAGAACCTGACCTTGGAAGCTCGAATATTTTTCAAATACTGCCCTGAATATGCAAATAGCAATTTTGCCTGAAAGCCCATCCTTAACTTTATGCATAGTTCCATTTCAATGAAATGAATGCAAATGATTTAGTTAACATCTCAGTATTAGATATGGCTTGTCTCTAAATGCAGCACAATTAGCAAAATTATTATCATAATAACACGTTTCACAAAAGATACCTACAGAGAGACAGACAGTCAATTAACTGTCACCATGATTTTGAAAAAAAAAAAAAAACCAAAACAATAAAACAAAAGGAAATTTACAGTATTCCTAAACCATGAGATTATGTCAAGCATTTAGCAAAGACATTTAATCTTTAACTAGTTCTGCTTTATTCTTTTCCTATCCCACTTGAAATGAATAGTTAGCGAGGCAGCATGGACCTCCGTCCCCATTAGTGTGTTTCTATATTAAGGATTTGTTTTGACACTCCCTAAGTCTCTTTCCAATCACTTGCTCTACATTTCATGACAGCATTCATCCCCTCTATGTCTTGATCAAACAAGAAAAAAGCAAATTGGCTTCGTTTTATTAACGTTACCAAGACAAAAGATTCTTCCATAATGGGATAGAGAATGAAACGAGAGCAACTGACTCTTATTATGTCTTTTGTTCCAAAGAGTGGCCTGCTCTTCGGTTCTCTCTCTCTCTCTCTCTCTCTCTCTCTCTCTCTCAGTGGCAGTCTTATTTTTCCCCCTCTTCCTTTTCATAAGAATTAGCTGACATCTCTCATCTGTCAGTTTACTAACACCATGGAGAAAACGCTCCAACTTGGATAAGCGCAGGAGAATAGCACTGATTAGGACCAAACTATAATACTTGAGTTAGAGGCAAAATACAAAGAGAATGGGGTTGGGGGTGGGGGTGGTGGTGGTTGGGTTTGGGGTGGGAGGGGGAGGGGGAGGGGGGGGTAAAATCATTGCATAGCAGCACATTGCAAAGTTGAAATGTACTGTCAATATTTTTGAGAAACAGACTGGCAAAGCGATTGCCAATAGTCATAATAAACAACGTTTAGGCATTCAGCTATCACATACATCAAGTGAAATAGAGTACCAAGTAGAGTGCCAGGTTTTTCCCTCCGTTTGGGGCTTTTGGATTAAACAGAACAAAACAAACAGAAAATGCTGAAGTAGGCATGACCATATAAGGTGGCGATGAAAGAAAAATGATGCAGTTATATTGAAAAAAGACAGTTGTATGCATTTTTAAAAATCAAGACCATCTCCTTACCAAATGTCAGTTGTGGTTGCTAAATGATTTAAGGCTTGCTTGTTTCTGCTCTCTGACTCAGAGACTTGACTTGCCACAGGACAGTGAAGAAGTACGTCAAAGCTGTGCCACTGTGCTTGGGTACAGATTGAATCACTGGGTAATTGCACATGAATAGTCTATGACTAACGGGAAAGGAGCAATTAAGCTCTATTAAAACCTGAATGACAAACCAATCTTTGATTCGCTCACAATGCAATCATTCTGCATAACTTGGAATATAATTAGCATACATGTTCTCTCTCCCCTTGTTTTCAAGCCCCACCTTAGAACCTCGGTCAGGGGAGGTAACAAATGATATGTTATAAAATCCATTCATCTTCATCGATGCTCCGATGGCGTGTGTATGTTTGTGATGTGTACAAATGTGCCCGGTGTCCGTGGTGTTGACGTAAAGCTGTTTTAATGAAAGTTCTGGGCTTTGATCCAGTGCCTGTTTAACCAGTTGCAGGAGCAGGAGCGTGTGCATGTGTATGGAGTATTTGTATGAATTGCAGTGTTGCTTGTGTTGCTCTTCATTAGTACACCTTACTATGTACGATTCTCATCATAACCTTGTTTAGGCAGAGTCATATTTTAAATGAGCTGAGAATGTAGTCTTGCTGATAATGCATTTAAGCTCTGTAACTGGAAATGGAGTCTTGTTTGTTACAAAGCATTGTTGACATGCAAGGACTGACTGCAGGAGGCATGCTTGGCTATACATATTAATGAGCTGATTTGTTTATTCATCTCTTGTTTTACATAGTGTAAAAAAACGTAGGGATTTGGAATGATGCTTAGGGTTTGCAAATGAGATCAGACATCTCCTCAACTTGTTTTTCTAAATCTAGCCCCCAGCCTCTGGTGTGCTCTCTCGTTCTTAATTCTCTCATTAAGCCCAATCCATACCAACTTCATTCGCTGCACATGCAGTTTGCGTGTTGAGATGTCTGGAATGTGTCTTTTGATACCCAACCCCTCACTTTGTCAAACTGTTTCCCTCACTTCCCCCTCCTCGACCCCCCCCCCCCCTCCCTCCGTTCAAATGCATATTTCACTAATCCAGGCCTCTTGGCAAATTACGTTTGTTAAATATTAAATGCGTATCTATAAACTTTGGGGGGCAAGATGAGTAGGTGGTAGATTGATTTGAATCCCAGTTTGCTTAAATGAGTGATATTCAAATGCAAGGGTTGCCACATTGAACATGCATCAGTGATGTTCCTCTCTGATCCCCACTTTCTTCTTTTCCAGCTCTATGAAAAGAAATATTCTTCTCTGAAGAGTGAGTTAATGAGCGCCTCCTGCTACCTGACAGTGCTTTGTTTGGTAGTGGGTAACGCTTCACGAGTTTAATAACTCCGGTTGAAAAAGAAAAGCGGTGTAAACTCAGCAGCGTTGAGAAGACCTACTAAAGCAGAGAATACTACCATGGTTTTTAGTCAAGGTTTAGGAAACAGTGTGATGAAGAGAGCTAATTTAATATAGTTAAATCAATTCCAGTATAATAATAATGATGAACGTCCAATTGTTGTAAGCAACTCAGATTCGACTCTGTTGAGTATAACTCAACACTATCAAATTTGTAGTTTTATAACACACATTAATGGAAATATATTGATTGATGATTATTAATTCATTGCATGAACCAAACCATTGTGCAAAACCAAATCATACCAGCTAAATAAATACTACTTGAATATATTCCTTTAAAATGGAAGAATATATATAAGAAGAGCAAACTCAGTAGGCATATGCACAGAGATATACATTTCCTTACATACTAGGCTGGATTAAAATATGCTAAGTGATGCCATAATCATCATGCTCCAGTGTCCTCTCTGCTTTTCCTTTGAGATGAGTGACACGCTCACACCAAAACCTCTGCTCACCCAGTCAGATAAGGTTACATAGTGTCCCCCTTCATTGAAATGCTAGGACCATTCCCTATGTGTGGGTGTGTGTCATCTGTAAACTGAATCCACATTAGATTCACATATGATGCCAGGTAATTATGTGTATATGGCTATGTAGGCACTAAACGCGTTCAAATGGATATTGTGTGTGTGTATGTCACATTCCACCAGTTCTGTTTGAGGTAAAACTAAAAATAAAGTTGTATCTGTCTGAGTGTCTCTCTAGGGGATTAAACAGTACCTATCAGAACACATCTCCAGTTCAATCAGCCGGAGAAGTGTGTTCTCGTAGCATTCTTCATCTACAGCATTCAACATCATTGTCTATCATACAACACCGTAACCAGCAAGAACTGGTGCCAATTTGTAAGGAACTAATTATGCATTTACCATAAAAAATAATGAATTTTCATCTTTGATTTCACACTTCTAATACCATATAACCAGAGTGCTTATCACATTTTGTATTAATTATCACTGATGTTATTTATGATGTAGCGGATAACCTGAAGCACATATTATTAAATGAAATTAGATGCATTCCATATATAGACATTGGATCAATCCCTTGACATTTGCTTATAAATGAAAGCATTGTGTCACTCCAACAACCCCCCCCCCCCCCCCCCCCCAAAACTCCTTTGTGTTGACAGTTCTGTATAAATATCACCCTAAAAGAAGAAGCTCATATTTATTTTATTATTTGTTTCCACCAAAGACAGTCCTCACAGCGCTTGAGTTGTAATGTGTATGCGTGTGTTAATGGTTGGTTGGTGTTTTGACTGTTTGTGAGGGCAGGGTCCTCCTCCCTCATTAAGACAGCTTACAAACGGGATAATGAATCCCTGTAGACCCTTCGGAATCTTCCAGTCACCCAGGCACTGTCACCACTACTATGCAGATCAAAGATAGCCTCTTCATATTTCCCCATGACGACACACAAAAGTGCCATTTAACAAAAAGGCCCCTCGCTTGGAATAGACACAGAGAGACGTTATTCATTATCACAAAGATCCTGATTTCTCTCCAAGAGCGTTTTGAAGAATAAGCCACATTAATCGCCCAGCTCTTTTTGACTGTGGTGTCTCTCTGTGGCTTGTGAATTTAGTTTCACAGAGAGATATCTGACCAAGCCATGCTGTAGAACTGCATAAGAATTTGTCATGAGTCGCATAGGCTCAGCAATGTGGGCCAGTTTTACATTTTCTTACATTTCATGGAGGATAGAGTGATGTAAGCACTATAGTTTTTTATTCAATTAATTATTATTATTTTTAACAGAGTTGTCTCTCTATCATATGTCATTTTATTGTCTCTGTACATTAAAGGATCGAGTAATGTATACATGTAGGACGATTTCCAAAATGTCATGATGGCTTAAACTGGTTTCTAAAATATACACATACACATACATCACTTTTTTGAAAAACGAAACAAAACAAAACAAAACAAAAAAAAACCCCCACAAAACTTTATTTACCTTATGAAAAACAGAAATAGAACATCAGACAATGGAGAAGTCAAGAACCTGTCTGAAATTGCACTCAGCTATGTGAGAATATTGCCAAGAGCTATGACATCTGTCATGTTACCCTTCACTGGTGTCTAAAATAAATTTCATGTTTGGTGCAGCACCCATTTATGAAATTTGATTAACCACATCACCGTACTCTGTTTTAAAACAACTTTCTGTCTGCTGTGACAACTGCCACTCCTCTGTTTCCCTTTCTTATAACTTTTTGTTGTATTGTATCTTTTCTTCCTGAGAACATGACTTTCCTTCCTCCCCTTCCACACTGACACCATTATCTACACAGTTTTAGAAAAAAAGGTCTGATGTTGAGTACTGCCTCAGTGGAAGCAAAGTAATATATAGAAACCAGTCAAGCGATAAGTACAAACCCTCAGTGATCCAGACTCGAGGTTTCTTTGAGTCGGGTTTGCTTAAGCACAAGCATAGCGTCCGTCCAACTTCATCAGTCTTTACTAACAGGGCTTTTATGACGAAAATCATCACCTTCAATGACTCAAAGATAAAACGGAAGATGATAAAAGAGGTTTGTGTGTGTTGATGCTAAAATGTGCGGCTTGATCAGCCAAGTTTGTCAGGCGAGCGATGAGGTACAGTGCATGCTTGACTACTGATGGCCTTGTTTCACTTGAAGCACTCTGAGCGTTGCCTTTCCTCTTCGTCGTTAAGACTGCTTAGGCTTGCATGACCTTGCATTGGGTGGGTGTTGGAAAATGCTGCCTCCTGGCTTCCTAAGGGCAATCTCTGGGACCTCCGCATTGACGTCCCCCAACATCCGCCACAGGACAACATGATTAGTCCTATGTCATGGAAAAGGACATTCTAGTCCCTTCCGCCCTATCTCAAGTTAAGCACAGCAGATTGCCTGAGTCACTCTGTTGACACAGGACACTATTTTTAGACTTGCGTTTCTACAGAGGTCTGCTCAGGGTTAGATTTATTATTTGGTACTAACTAATGCTTAAGCCAACCTAAAATTACTTAGTCTATTATCACAGCTGTAGTGAAATTACTCAACATAACATAATGTAGTCTGAGACCAGACTTGTCAGTTTTGCTGGTCATTCCAATTTCACTCTACTGTTTTTTGGAGGAGAAAAAAAAAAGCCTTTTTGAAAAATTTCAACAAGGGTCGGTACTCCAGTCAGAGTTAGTATAATTATAACCACACAGTTCAATATACTTAAATAAATCTCTGTTCTGCAGTATATGGGAAAATGAATAAAACCTATGCTAAGATTGATCCTAGATCTCATTTATCTGCAAGACTGATGCATTCTAATCTCACTGTGGGATTCAATAGATGCATGTGTGCATTTTCAATGGGCAGTTACTGAACTGGAAATATCACAGAAGTCAGATGTGCAGGGTATAATGGGAGAGAAGTTTTCTAAAAAAAAAAAAAAAAAAGCCACACAAAATATTTGTTGAATTTCTCTGTACGGTTTGAATTGAATTCATTTGCAGCATAAAAACTATTTTCTTATGGAAAACCGCAGCCCAAGTCTTGCTGTGCAGCCTTTCCTCTAGGGATCCTGTCTGTGAGACAGACATAAAACTAGAGAGACATTTGGGGAAGAGAACATGAGCTGTTGTGCAGACTCAGATGCTGTGACATCACGCAGAATGACGCCACGTGTTAATGCCAGCTAAGGTACACCTGAACGCACTACACTCAGCTGGACACGGCTCAGGAGGGTGGGAATCTGCCATACGTGCTTTTTGTATGGTGAAATATCTTTAGAATCCATGAAGTTATTGATTCCCATGTCCCATTGCTGTGGTTGTGAATTTGAATCTCAGCATCACTACTCGTTTTGGATAGGGGTGAACACAACTGAACACAACTGTTCACTCTCCTGACGGTGAGCCGGATGGGGTGCACACCCCATCATCGCATTTCAAAGACTCTTAGCATCAACGAGACTCCATATATGCTATCTTACAACAGCGATGCTCGCACAATGACGGGTGAAAACAACTGGCAGCTGACTTTGCATGTACAGGGGCACACAGGCACAAGTCCTCACTCTGATGGACTGACACAGGGGCCATGCCATGGTAGGAACAGTACAAAGGATTAGCTATTCCATATTAGGGCAAAAAAGGGAGGGGAAAAGGGGGGGGGGGAGTACTTATCACATTAATCAAAGGCAATATTTGAGGGAGGATTTGTATAAAAATTGTGATTTTTTTACCCTTATTATTTGTTATAGATAATGGAATAGAGAAGAGAAAGAAAAATGAAAGAATCAAAATGAAGGCAGATTGACCCTGTCAAATTCATCTTCAATGTCGTTTGAGGAGAGAGGCAATGTTCTGTGAAAGAGTAACAAACAAGGAAAAGGGAGAAAAACAAAACCATCTATGGTGGGAATTAGGGTCAGACAAACACTTTAAGGTCAGGAAGCCCCATGCAGTGCAAAGACAGAGATTCTCTGCACTACCACAGGCAGAGCCGCTGTCTCTTCTCACTCTTTAAAAGGAGAAACTCCCCGCAGACCTGTAAGAGTATCCGTCAACAAGCTTCTTTATAAAGCTACAGTCTGAAACAATTACGCCTTGATATTCCGTATTATTAGAAACACCACAGCCTCCTGTTTACAGGGATAGGTCTTTTGAAGGACAGGACTAAATCAAGAAAGAGAAAAAGAAAACCAGCCCCTTGGCTTCGCCTGTAACTCCTCTTAATAGTGAAGAACAAGGATAGTGGCTTTTGTCAGGAGTAATTTCCAGTATCGCCTCTTACCCATGCGTCTCTGTTAGTGCTGGGGTGAAAAAAAAAGAAGCTTCACTTCCCCGTTTTCCCTTCTCTCTATGTAATTAACAACGAGAGCACTAATGCACATAGGCCTTTCTGTGGTCCGCTCTGCGAGGAGATGGTTGAGTCTGATGAAGCAGCTCTGCTGTTAGAGCCATGGTGAGCCTCAGGGTGGCAGAGAGGAGGTGGTGTCCACACAGGCACTACATTTACAGCATGTTGGAGCCAGCTGGTAACTCCACGACTCATGGAGCTTACCGCACTGATAGACAACACAATTACTCTATGAAACTGTCAGACCCTGCGAGAGAGGAGAGAAGAGAGGAGGAGAGGAGAGGAGAGGAGAGGGAAGAAAGAAATATAAGGAAAAAAGGAAAGAGAGATGATGAGAAGGCTAGAGGAGGGAAATCGATATGAAAAAGGGGTGAGGACTGAAAGCAAATGAAGAGAGAAGAAAAGATAGAAGGGGAGAGTCTGACATACGCTGAAATGAGATGAAGAAAAATCTGGAATAATGGAGTCGAGGATAACATGACAGTGGTATGAAAAGGGATAGATAAGAGAAAAAATGAGAAGAAAAGTGGACTTAAGAGTGGGAGAGAGAGAGGCTGGAATATTTGGATGCAGGTCTTTCAGTACTAGGGCCAATTTGTACCGACATAAGTGAAGTCCATTCTGCTAGCATCAACAATGTTAAGGATTGTCACACCCTGGTTCTCTCTCCCCCCCTCTGCTGGTGATTCTATTAGGTTTGTTTATACACTTCTTGGTTTCTTAGTTCACCTTGTTCATTGAATCATTAGTTGCACCTGTTTTTGGTTAATGTAGTCTTGTTCTGTTCAGTATAAATACTCCTAGTTTTCCCTTCTTTGGTTTGGAGGAATTGCATGAATCCTGATTTTTTAAGTACCAAGAGGTCTTTTGTTTTTGTCCTGTTCATTTCTAATACATTCTAAGCTAATCTGCACGTGCGTCCAGAATCTCCTTCAGTCCATGACAGAATTTTACACCATACCATAAATGCAGCAGATTGGCCTCAGTTCACCCTGCGACTGGATAGGTGTGATGAACCCGTTTGAAAGTGCCGGGAGTTTCTGTTTTGGTGCTCCTTGTACTTCTCACAAGAGGGGATCCACGGAGACAATACCCAGATGGCAGCGTTCTTGGTTCTGAACCATTTACCTTTCCTAAGCCCTCTTACAACACGCTCATCTCCCAGTTCTGTGCCACCTTTGAACCACTGCTAGATGCGACAGTGGGGAAGTCAGGGTGGACTGGGAGAACTCCACCACCAGAAGGGCATGGGAGAGGAGTCGTCGCCCGGGACCTGGACGAGCGAGGTCCGATTCCTGCCGGGGCGGCGCTGTTTATTTCTAAATTCTGAGCTAATCTGCACATGCACTGCTGAACATGTCTTTAATGTTGCAAATAATGATACATGTTTATAAAACAAAGCCTGAACCAAGCCCAAGTAAGCTACTTGAATGGATCTGGATTTTTCTGCTGGCCCTGTCACAAAGCTCCACGTCTCCTCCTGTCCTTTATTGGAGTTCCCCAAGTGCATCAAATACAAAAACTGCTTCCGTCAGGCTTTATTAGTGAGACGAAGCCAGAAAAAAAAAAAAAAAAACGGCCGGTACACACTTGTTTACAATTACAATAATGTGACAAATGATGTGTGACAACTTACATGACCTCATGTTTTGACCCCAAACATGGTCGATAAATTTGGTCTGATATTTCCAGACAAAAATGAGTAGAGGGCCACAACAAAGATACATTTTAGTAATTACAGCTTAACAGTGTTTGACCCAGCTTCAACATCACTCTTCAGAAATGTCTCTTCTCTCCGTCTCCAATTAAGACCAAGCAGATTGCAATCTGCCGCACAATATGCTTCCTTCCTCTTTATTAAAGCCGCACTGCATACAAGTTAGACAGACTGAATCTGCAGTTCTTGGAGGAACATTAGGAGGCGTTCACTCACTATTTCCTCTTGCGGTTCTCTCCATTCGGTCATTGTAGTCTTCTTTTCTTACCCTTTAGTTTGACTGTGAAAGACTGGTGAAGTGATGCCATCACTCGGTACATGGGCCCTGTCTTTTTTTTTTTTTTAGTAGATGTGTAGATGTAGATGTGTCTTTTCCCTACCATGGATAACTAAAATGCTGGCCTGTCTGCATAATTCTCCTGAAGAGTTAAGGAGGCAAACCCCCTCCAGTTCACTCTCCCAACTGAGGACTAGTTTGTGTGTGTGTGTGTGTGTGTGTGTGTGTGTGTGTGCACTCTCCCAGTTACAAATCAACCACATGACAACAGACATTCCATTAAAAAAAGGGGGAATACACTAATTCAGACGCAAAACAAATTATACTATTATTATTATATATTTTTACCCATATGGGCGATAAGGAAACAAAGAACTGGCAAAGAAACAATTAAAAAGTAAAAAAACAAAACAAAACAAAAAAGTTTCATAGCAATGGGATTTTATGGCAAGCATTGATCTCATTTACAGTAAACAACACACATTGCACATGAGCTGTGTCTGGCCTTCTTTTAACCTTGTACACAGCGATCCATTCTTCGCCTCTGATCCTAAAGCAGGACATGGAGCTCTTCAGCCATCTCGGCCAAACAGACTTCACATGGGCTGCGTTGCACTGCGCTGCGGATGTCCTCAGGAAAGGCACTGAAATAGTATTCTACTCTTGGCCATTTGTTGACCCTCCCACCCCCGACCCCCCACCACCCATGTCTTGTCCTTTACAAGGGTGTCTGTCGGTATAAATTAAGTCCCAGTGACAGAGTTGTGCTCGCCTCCAGGCCACTAAGGCAGAACCCCTTGTATCCATGTTCAGACAATTTCTCAAACAGTCTGTTTATTCCACTCTCTGTTGGGTGAAAACTCAACTTCAGGGTCAAGAGGTCTCAACCATTTTTTGCACCTAAATCTGTTACCTTTCCTCATGAGAGTGTTCATAAAAAGAAAGAAAAATAGAAAAGAACAGCAGGGCCAGGGAGACAGACTGAAAAGAGAGGGGCAGAAAAGTAAATAGCAATCCAACGTAAACAAGAAAATATGTAACACCAAAGAACACTTACACCCTTACCTACTCCCCCTAGCTTCTTGAGTTAAACTCGTTTGAATTTTTCTTTCACAGATTCAAATACAGTTGCACCGAAGGCAGATGCAGGGATGGTGTGGGCAGTGCAGTGTTGTCTGAACATAGTACCCTAATGGGAAAAGAGGAAGGCCCTTCTTCATTAGCGGTTTCTGAGCAGACTTCTGAGGCTGTAGACTCAGTGGTGGTAGGCAGTTACCCCCATGTACTGCCCAGGGAGAGCCAGCAGGGCCAGAAAAGCAAACAGGGCTGGAACTGAGTAACAAAGGAGAGTGGAAAAGCCAGACGGGCATAGCGCGGTCTTTGGGTAACAACGTTTGACCTCATACAAGTACAGTTTCTCACATACACAGACATGCACATACTCACCCACATACACCTTACCTCACATGAACCTAGTGCAAATGGAGAGTTCAGTATAGACCGCTTTATTTGAAATAGGCTATTTGGTTTCTTTCTTCCTTTCTCTCTCTTTTCTTTTGAAGATACTCAACAAAACTTTTGAAAGCAAAGGCAGGTTTCAAAATGTCTGCTTCTAAAAAAAAAAAAAAAAAAAAAAAAAATCCTGTTACCATTTCTGGTGGAGTCACGTTTCAAGAAACACGCCAAATGGTCATATTATCTCTGCATGGGGCAGATCTTGCGCAATCAGTGCTGGAGTGTGGGTTTTTAACAGCTGAACCTGTTATTATTACAACACCCACCATTTGCCTCAAATGCGGAGCATGAATAAAAAAGGTTAACTGACCAAGAGAAAAAAGGACGTTTTTGAATTTTGTCAGGGATGTCAAACTGTTGATGATGCATAAGTAGGTATAAGTAACACTCCATCGGTTTTCATTCTTTTTTTTTTTTTAATGTCTAGCAATTAAGACCAGGTTTCATGTCACTTTTGAAAGCACTGGACCTGCAATCATTGCTTCGTTTTAATCTGTCTACATGTCCAAAAGAAGAAAAGAAAAAAAAAAAAAAAAAGAAAGGAGTACAACACAAATGATTGTAGAGTAGGATGGAGGGACATTGTCTGCAGCCAAGTCCCCTCTCTGATGTCCTTACATTGATTAAACAGGAAATTAACACCATTTTTACTCTATCACTCCTGCCTAAACGCTTTACTGAAGTATGCACAACGACCTTCCTTATTTAAATCAAGGGAGAAAAGTGAATGGAAAAGTCTTCACCCCCCCCCCTTCAAAAAAAAAAAAAAAAGTCACACACACACACACACTTGAGATACAGTTCTGCTTTTTATTGTAAATGATTCTACAAAAGAAGCCCCCCCCCCTCCCCCTCGCACCTAAATCTAACACTATCTAAACAATAAAATAAAAGATCTTTGAGAGTATGAAATAAGATCATGTAATTTCATTAAGTAAAAGTGGAAAGAAAAAAAAAATCTAATTCCATTAAAGATGCGATTTTAACACAGAGATTGATTTGCATATGCAGATGATAATAATCACATCTGAGCAGACATGATAAGGATGGGTGAAAAGGAAATTCCACGGCGAAGAAATCCAACACTCTTCCATGCATACACACGCACACACACACACACACACATATGAAAGACATCTGTACGTGCATGCATGCATGTAGAGTTTGCACATTCATGCCCTAAATTGAAATAACATTATGAATCATAAGAATCGACAAGGTTATATTCTATCATCACGGAACAGAGAAAAAACAATATGGTTGACACTGGACACAGCAGGTACTAAAATATCCTACAGCAACCAATTTTCCTCTTACATAAAAGCACAGTGAGAAAGTATTTCTGTTACAGATGTTATTATTCAACTCAGATGTAGACAGACAATGACTTGTTTGTGGTAATGCTAAGGAATGGATTGGAATATAATTAGGGTGATTCTTTTCTCTTATTCTAAATGAAAACGAATGATTAAATGACTTCTTATTTTCATAAGCATTCAAAAGACATGAAATACACAAAAACACAGTTTGATTATGAATGTATAAAGATTAACATGCATAATAATAATATATATATGAACAAATATGGGTTAAAATACATACAGTGTAAATACTATTATATTTCCATAAAAACAATAATTTCTTTTATTTTCATCAAATACCAAATATGGAACAGCTCTCATGCACAAAGCTTATTTAATTTGAGTTTGGGTAAAGACACACATATATATATATATATATTAAGAAAGAAACTCTGACAGAACACAAGTTATTTTTTAATATATGGATGTGTTCTGTGACTTGTAAAGAGTGCATAGTAATTAAATATAGAAAGTGCCACACTTAACATGGATACCTTAAGAAAAGGGCCATTGGCCTCTGCCACCAAACTGGACCAATTTTTTTCTTTAGGGTCACACTTGTACCGCT
This sequence comes from Chanos chanos, assembly GCF_902362185.1. Classification (NCBI taxonomy): domain Eukaryota; kingdom Metazoa; phylum Chordata; class Actinopteri; order Gonorynchiformes; family Chanidae; genus Chanos; species Chanos chanos. The sequence goes on from NC_044498.1 coordinate 13,335,819, forward strand.
CGTTGGTTCTTGGTTGACTTTTCGGGTTTACTGGAACTTTTCAGTTTGCTCATTTGTATGAGGAGATATGCAGGTCATCTATATGGCTATACATAAGCTTTATTACATGTTGTAACATTTATTTAAAACCTGACTTGTGTCAATTACGTGCTCTTTAGTGAGATTTGAATGCACTCTGTGTGGCTCTGTACCACTGGGTTATTATAAATCTCATGCTAGTGCTTACAATGAGAAATGAAATACTTGTTCATTTCTATACACTAGACATGATACACTGCTTAGCAGTTATAAAACCACTTTTGAATGTATTCACATGACACAAGCCCAGTCTCCTGTCATTTCTGCCTTTGCAGGATGAGACAAACGCGACCAACACCTCTGCCAGTGGCTGGACTTTAGGGGAAACACGAGAGATGTATGGATCTAAATTTTATTCCTTTTTTTTTTTTTTTTTTAATTGTTTTCATGAAAAAGCACCACTATATGGTCCCAAAGAGTCTCCCTCAACTGCCAATTGCCTCAGTAAAGAGGCCGAGAGCTGCAGTGTGCAGGGAGAGTTTTCAGGTTGTTGGAATACAATGACTCTCACTTGCTGGTTAGAAAAAAAACTATCGGTCTTTTGGTGGAAAAGGTCAGGGCTGCGCTAAAGGAAAGGTTAATTGTAAGACTTTTGTCTGTGTTTGTGTGCAACAAGTTGCCGTTGTTCATTAGGAAAAGGTGACAGCAACTCTTTTTTTTTTTTTTTTTTTTTTTTAACATATTTAAGGTCAGCTGACATCTGTGGGTTGACCAATTGTCGTTAAGGGCGCCAGTTCGCAGGTCGGAGGCAACAAACTCCGCGCGGGCCTCACAGAGCGCGGAGTCGGGCGAGCAAAGCCTCCACGTCGGTGTCTCCGTTGGCGGAGCAGACGGGATGAGACGTCTCCTTCTCTCTCTCTTTCTGAAGCTCTCTTTCTTTCTCCCTCTCTGTGTCGGGGCGGTGGGCTGGCTCTTGTCTTCCTGTGCCTGCTTTTCTGGCTGCAGACAGATGGGCTTCAGCCTCATAATGAGCCTGTTTGGCAGTGGACGCTCGCGCCGAGCTGAAATTGATATTCTGCCGAGACCGTGACCTTTGCAAAGGTGCCTTCGTGTTTTCTGCTGGAGAAGTGAGAGAGAGAGAGAGAGAGAGAGACAGAGAGAGAGTGAGTGAGAGGGAGAGAAGGAAAGAGAGAGAGAGAGAGGGAGTGAGAGAGTTGGAAAGAGAAGAGAAAAGGAGGGCAGAAACAAAGAGGAGTAGGTGAGATCTCATGTATTTATAAAAAACTTTGCAGATATTTGAATGGGGGCAATCCAGAAAGAGTTAGTCATTAGACAATATGGGAGTGGAAGAACGAGGGAAGAAAGGGAACTAGAGAGAAAAAGAGAGGAGAGTCATACGGAAGAAGAAGCCTGCCAGTTACAGAACGATATAAATGGCATGTGGAGGAAAAAACTAGAAGTTACCACACAGAACCATACACAAAAACAGCGGGGTTAGTCCGACACGTGCGGGCATGTCACGAACGCTGTATTGACTACTGTATTAACAAGGGGATGACTTTCACTCTGTGGTGTTGGCATGACGCCCGACATGTAGGCACGATTTGATACGGCAACCTCGGTGTCCTCTTTGACACCAAACGGCTTTCTGAGACATTAGAGTGACATGCCCACCACCCGCCCCCCCCCCTCCCCCCTCCACTTCCAAATCCTCCTGGCGGGGGTAATTCTACATCCTGTCTGATGTGTGGCAGCGGGCTGCAGTTAATAAGCGACAGTGATCTTGACTTATCGTCTGCAGCAGACTATGCCACGCCGCCCATGATGAAATGGATCTGCCTGATTGACTTCGCCTCAACAGCGTCTGATGAAATGTTCGCCCCTGTCTCTTTCTTCTCTTTTTCTTTCCCTTCCTCAGTTCCTTCTCTCTCTCCCTCCTCCCCTCGTCGCTACAGAAAGAGAAACTGTCGCGCTTTTTTTTTTACGAATCCCAGTCCCCGAGCAGATTTTTAAAGTTTATCGGGCTAACAGGAGAGAGAAAGAGAGAGAGGGGAGGAGACGATGAGGGGAAGGGAGATCCATATTCATGTGACCTTGAGCTGTGCGGAGAGAGAGACAGGGGGCTGCTGCAGAGGGGCTGATGTGCCGTAAAGAAAGGTCTACCGTCTGATCGGCGCCGGCTCTGGGACGGGGCGCTCGCTCATGACGGCGTGCTTTATGGGCACGGCGGCAAACCAGGCTCTCAGAAAAACACGCTCCGGCTTCACGCGCGCCCTGCTGCGGAGGCGGAAAGCGCAAGGGGGCCGCTCTCGAGATCCCGCGACGGACGGTCGTTTTAAGATGGTCAACCAGATAATTGTTACGAGTTAGAGGAACATTCATTCGAGGAGCGAGGGAGAAGATGAGAGATGAAGAGGGAGCGAGAGAAAGAGAAAGAGCGAGAAAGAGGTGAGAAAAGGAGAATGAGAAAATGGTTGAGAGGAGACGTGAACAAGGAGGGAGGAAAGAAGTTAAGCAATATAATATTGTACAAAACAAAAGGAGACAGCGCTGGAGAAAATGATGAACTCATATGATGTTGCGCGTAGGTGTACTACAGGCTGAAACCGTTCCATTCTTAGACACAATTATGGAGCGGGCAGGAAAAGAAATGACCAGAGGTAACGACGAGAAGAAAAAGAAGAAGAAGAAGAAGAAGAAGAAAAAAAAAGAGGAATCGTCATTCAGATTTACTCGTCCCAGTCCGCCCTGCGCTGCGTTTTGTGAATAGAAATGAGTAAGGCTGTGTGTGGCAGTGTTAGGTCACTACAAAAGGAGTTGATTGCTCCCGTGTCATATGCAGTGTTTGAAGGGGAGTTTACTCGCCCCACTCTGCTCTCATTACCGCCAGTGTGCCTGCACACTCGTTTGTCACTCTCTGACACCCTGTGGCCCCTCCAACAGGCCCAGATCCATTAGCTGTTCTCTCTTTCCTCTCTTTCCCTTTGTTTCCAGCGTATGTCGTTGTCTCTCTCTCTCCCTCTCCACTTTCTTTTTATTTATGTTTTCTTGGCCCTTAACCTCTTCCTATCTTTTTCCAGGTCTTTGCAATCTCCGGAGCGCTGGCTGGCTGGTGTATAAATGCTTTGGCAATGTGTTACACTAGCGTTTCTCCAGGACATTAATCATTGTGTTAATGATTGTTTACCACAGATTTTAGGCCCCTGAAATGAAACCAAGCCATGCCACAGTCTGATTGGATTGCTGACTGTCCCTGTTCGCAGCCCAGCAGAAGACAGCAGCTCAGCAGAAGACAGCAGCTCTCTAGACCTGTTATTACAGAGGAGCTACTCGGGCAAGACAACGAGAGGGGAGGTGAAGAAAGACAGAAACGGTGAAAGGAGAGGAAGACGATAATGCCAAATATGTCAGAGACATTACACACAACACTGCCAACCAGATGGAATTTCCTAAAGGACTTCTGGTCTTCCTCCTTTCCAATTATCCATCCATCCATCCATCCTATTTTTTATTTGTCTGTCTTTGTCACCTTCATTCCCCTAAATCCATACACGTTATTTATGTTCCGATATCTGTCTGTCTCTCATATCTGTCTGTTCATCCATTCATCTTAACAGGCATTACTAGGTCTATTTAGGAAGAGGAAAAACATATTGGATGAGACCATTCATTCCCCATAGAAAACCCAGAGTATTCTGAAATGTCTCTATCATATAAGAATGTCTTTTATCACATTCTGAGTCACTCATCTTCAGTGATATAAATTGGCTCAGGCCTGACACAAGCTGTCTGAGAGAGCCTCATTCCTCTCTCCAAATAGAACAGAAGCGCAACACAGATTTTGACTTGTGAGATCATTTGCTCAATTTGCATTTGCACAGAGGGTCGGCAAGATGACTGTCTTCTCATCTCCTCTCCTCCTCTCCCCAAAAAGGCTTGGCAGACGACGCGGCGGATCGAGACAGTTGACGACCGGGAGGGGGGCGGTGGAGGGAGGTGGAGGATGGGGGTGGGGAGGCTTGATCAAGCTAATGAGCCCAGGTCCAGACAGTCTTTCCATTAGCAGCAACGGAGCCTCTCCCCATTACCTCACATCACGAGAGTGACTGAACACAATGCTAACCTTGCCACGTGCACGATCCTACCCAAGAATATTGTCTATAAACATATTAGCAGTGATTGGATGAATCCATCTCTTTCTCCTCTGTTGTTCTGAGGGTAGAGGGCG
>NC_044498.1:13345064-13517564 GCF_902362185.1 Chanos chanos
AAATTCCCTCCTGACTGTCTGCATAGACACAGATCAAGATTACACGCGTCTAGATCTCAGATATCTTTGCACCGGTACTAGTTTTGAAACCTCCTAGAAGATGATTAAGACTCATTCTAGTTTTAAATCTAGTTTTAAAAGCATTTCAGTGAAGAACCTTGTCTAAGGCTGTACTTGATCACTTTCAGAGGAATCCACGCATTGACATATAAGCCTAGAATCTGACTTCCTGTAGCACTTTCATCAATATAACCACCAACGGGATTAAGGGAGGCTGTTTCAATATACCTGTCGATTGTTCTTTACCTGGACAGTGAAAGGTACCATTCATAATTGAATAGAGTGCAGGTCATTTTTCGTCGTCCATAGCTCAGTGAATTTAGAACGTGTAGTTTTAGTGTGCCTCTAGTCTCTATTTCTAACACATCATTACCACATTGTAGCGACACTGCATAATTAGAGAAAGCAATAAAGCTTCTTTGTGATACCGTCTAAGGAGAGAGGAAAAAAAACAAACAAACAAAAAAGAAACAAAAACCAAACAAAAAAACCACTTCGCAAACAACTCTAAATTGAACCAAACACTTACTAGTCAACTCCATTGTTGTTCAGGATAATAAAATTCAATGGTATATTTACAGATCCTCCACAAGTGAAACTGATAAAACAAAACGAAACAAAACAAAACAAACCAAAAAACCTCACTGTGGCAAAATTATGAATTCGATAAAGTGTATTCTTTCATCATCAATTGAATGTTCAAAAAGAAATATCGTTTTTAATCTCCTTTTGAAGTTTTCTCCTTTGTCTTTCTACTTTTCTGCAGGCTTTTCAAGTCAGGCAGTTTTCTACCTCAAGTCACAGCACTCTGTGTTTCTAGACGAAGCTGAATTCGACAGCTCTCAATATGCACATCCAGTCTTGTGAAACGTACTTATGAATTCAAAACAGCCTCGAGTCATGCTCCATATTTCATTGAAGTTGAATATTTAAAAAGATCAACCCACTCAAAACCCCATAAACCTTTCTTACTGAGGCCCTCTGTCCTAAAAATAAAATCTGGTATGCCATATCGCATTACAGCCAGCTACATCACGCTCGCTAGCCCTCTTTAACGAGAAGACGGGCCTGTTCTGGTAAACAGTCTGTCCGCTCAACAGATCTTATGCTCGTCTCTCTCTCCCCCCTTCTCATCTCAACATCCTTCGCTTACTTTCCATTCCAAACAGCAGACCTACGACCAGCCTTCTCAGCTCCGCTCCAGATCTGAACCGCTGAGAGAAAAAGGTCAAAGCTGGTCCTAAATCAGCATATCCTAATCTATCTATGCTACCTTGCTAATACCTTATCCGTATTTCCGAATTCCTCGTTCCTCTGTCTCCCTGCTCTTTTCTACCAGCTGTTAACAGACTGACAAGTAGATCTGGTTGACTACACTTTGCGGAAGAAAATGGGGGTGTATCTAAATTTTTACAAACCAAATTAATGGTTTTTGTGAGCAAAAGAAATCCAGTGAAACAGCAAGATAACAACAAAAAGAACAACAACGGCAAGAAACAACAACAGCAAGAACAAGAACAACAACAACGACAACGAAATCCCCAAAATGATCAGCAGTTTATTTTTTGTACACGGTAAAAGGATCTTAGAGTTCAGGCATAACCTACGGCCCGTCTGTTGAAACTGATGTCATAAAATTAATATTCTAAAACAATTACTGTATATTACAACTAAAAAGTTTCTGAGGTTTCGTTAATTATGTATGTGATGTATAACAGGTCACACATGAAATTCCACTACAGCACAAAGTATCATTAGTCAACTGTTTCTGAGTTGACACGCAACAACGGTGACCTTTGCAGAGTCAGGCATCAAATTAAAGTGACTCTTCTTCCAGTCTACACGAATATCTTTAAATGACGCATGTGCTCTATGATGCAAAAGCCCGACAAGCAATTGTTACCACTCCACCACCCTCTCCCACAACCAGGTGAATACAAGAGATGCGTTTTCCATGCCATCCGGTCTCTTATCTCCAGATTGACATTTACACAATACAAATACTCATTTTCCCACTTGACCTAGCAGTTAACCTTTGGCACTTCCTGTACGACGAGGGTCTTTTGTGCTCGCGTTCTAATGAGGTTTTCCCTCTGTGGAGCCTTTTGTGTTCCAAATAAAAATAATAATAATAATAACAATAATATTGAGTGCTACAGCAAATTTAATCAAATCAAGCCCTAATCCAGTCTAGGTCAACAGGACTCATGAAGAAAAAAAAAAAAAAAAAGAAAAGAAAAGAAAAAAGAGCTCAATTCAGATAGAGTAAAAACAGGTTGGAGGTCACATGTTTTTAATTAAACTTCAACAAATGGTGAAGAGAAGAGAAAGAAGGCGAATTGTTTTAGCTTATAATCTCTAATGAGACTTTTGGTGTGGGTGATAAGAGCAGACGCCTGGTGCGTTTGTGAAAGGTCAACACTCATTGCCATTCCTACACAGCCTTTCTAAACCACTACGCTTCAACAAGACCAAAAAAAAAAAAAAAAAAAAAACTCACTAAATCTACATATTTAACCTTCTAATGTGAAAAATCTCCAGCCATGCTCAAAACTCAAATGTATTTATTTAAAAAAAGCGTTTTTGCATTTTGTGTGTTTTCTACTGTATATAATTTATTCTATCTGTTTAGAATACAGCTTTAGTGTATTCTCCTCTTGTGATACACAAATGAATATCACATAATACAGATGAAAGACCCTGGGTGAGGTTAAGCAACGCGTTTGCTGACGTATAGCAAATGACATCTGCCGAGTTAAAGACACAGGAACGCCTGTAAATGCAGGGAGGTACGAGAGTGTTACTCAAGATCCTGGAGAGTAACACTTAAGCTGTAAAGCTGCCAACCTCAAATTTCACTCTCCCAAGATGCACTGGTGAAGTCTATAGCACATCATTACAGGAAACAACAAACTGGTCCACTGAGGCACTTCTGGCTGATGCTAATGGCTAATTTAGCTCCTGGACCACTACAGCTGGCATCTCAGTACAATTAGACTTAATGTTAGACTTCATTGAAGGTCACGGATACTCCGTTAAAAGTAAAAGGGACACAAATGAACTGGCGGCTTTGCTGTCCTGAGAGATGTGTGGGGTGGGCTCCCCTGGCCAGAGAAAGAGCAATTAAAAAGACATGCATCACTACGCCTCCCTTGTGTCTCCCAAACGAACATCACAAGGCAAACTGGCGCGACCATCATAATACAGTGCAAACACACAGGCGCACGCACACACACACACACACACACAAAGCACTCACGCATGCACATGCACACTTACACTCAAGGAGGAGGGGATAGAGAAAAAGTGAGAGAGTTGGTGGGGGACTGTGGCAACGGTATGAGAAGAGAGGTACAAATAGATAAACAATTTCCACTGTTGGCAATCAATCGCAAATTTCTTATAGAAACAGCACCAGCTTATAAACCATGATAGGGGCTGCTAGGAAAGAGGCAGAACTGTACAGTCTGATTCTTTTCAGGTCAGATTGGAGAATTGGACAAAGGGAAACTTAAATGAGAGGTATAGCACATCAGTTTGGTGAAGTTAATTTGCTCATATTAAACAACTCCACAGAATGACTATACGATGCAACATAGTACTCAACCTATCTAAATTCAATTTAGAGATGATTCAAAGTATTGCAACACACAGGCTTCACAATTTACAGTGCATAGGATGTCAAAAATTGTTGAAAAGATTTCTGTATTCTAACTGCAGAACAGGACAGCAGAATGGCTGGTGCAGCGCTGTTTAAATCTGGTCCTAGAGGTTCAAGTACCTGTTAGTTTTGACATCAGCCAGACAATGTGGTCTCTAACTGGATGACAAGCACAAACACCTGTTGCCCAGGTCAAATCAGTCTAATTCTGGGATACTGGATGATAGTACATTCAAGTACAATAGAAACAGTGCAATGTTGTTGTTTTTTTCCCTGCATCAAGGACAGTCTGGCAAAGATGGGATTGGAGAAATATTGATTGAAATCAATGGGGAGAGTGAACACATTCCTTGACCTCTTGAAAGAGGGAAATGAATGTAATGGAATTGTTTTGGTCTGTATTGGTTGGTCTTTCTATTGAACTCTCTTGGTGGCCCTGAGGACTATTGACTTGAGAAAGCCCAGTCCTAATGATCTAGGGCAGGACAACGACCCAACATGAGAGCGATTGAGTGTGAGTGTGTGTGTGTGTGTGTTACAGTATAAAGAAGGCTCAGGAGTCGCAGACTAGAACAAACTATGGCTCTATCTATACTGCAAGTGTTGTATGTGCTTTGCTGAAAAATTAGAGCTGGAATAGAGAGTAGTCCACCGACCTCAAAAACCACACAGGCTGTTCTCTCTCTCAATCATATAGTGTAAAGATCACTGATACACGAGGAATGGAGGTTTATACTGCAACAGCATTCGTTTGTTCAAATGCAAACCATTTTCTGTTTTCTCTTTTCTTCTTTTTTGCCCCCTCATCTTTTTTCTCCCCCTAAATCCAGCAGATACAGAACAAAAGCCGCAGACAGACAGCAACACCCGCAGAACAAATCCCTGGAGTGCACTACCTGTAATTACCCCTCCAGACGTGAAAAAATAAATAAGTATGAAACAAAAGACAAACATGTAAATAAATCAGTGCTTCTGTGCACTGACAATCTCTCTCTCTCTCTTTCTTTCTTTCATTCTCTCTGTGGGCGAGTACTGAAGAGCATAGCTCAGTGCGAGATAATAACAGTACCTAGCAGGATGTCTCCTGCTAGCTTTGATCAATGGCAGAATAAAACGTGAGGTGAGCACGGGGTTTGCACTGCAGCTAGTACTAGGATGTCAACATCCTGTTCCAACACATCAAGACAGTGTTTACTCAGCACAGGCAAACCTTCATTATCCTTACACAAACTTGCGGGAAAACAGACAAATGAGATGAAACAGAGCAAGCCCTCTACATACATACATCCATCCATCCAAACACACACACACACACACACACACATTTGCAAAACCACAGACAAACTGCTGAATGTGGCATAGGGAAAGAATAATCCTGAGGCTGGCGTCTAAAGCTACATTCCAGAACATTTCCACTCTTTAGATTCTCTGTATTAATTAAACAGATCAGAGGGAAAGACCTCTTTTCCAAACAATGAAAATGGCACAAAACGAGAGAAGTGGAGGAAGAGGAGAGGCAATTAATCTGAATGTGCGCTGAGGTCAATTGGCTTTACTCCTTCATCAGAAGATGAAGAGATAGAGAGATTCCCATCGTACTCTCAGCCAACCACAGGTACTCACAGAGGGATTAGGGTCCAAATCAGCTCCATAATTACCATCGTAATTAAGTTTCTATGGCTATTACAGCCGTTTCTGATGAATGAATGCCATGTCGAATTAAAAACCTTTCTCAGGTAATTTAGAGATTGAACCCATTTAAAATGTTCTTATGACGAGAGAGACCGGTCAGAATGAGGCTTTGTCTAACTAACTCCTATTTATTCTTGGAACCTTGTCAAAAACTGATAATAAATCAAGTTTAACATTTATCGAAAGAAGATAAAAAAGAATTGCATGGTTGCTATGGCTTTAAACATTCATGTCCATATACATTTTTTTTCCCTTAATTGTTTTTCTGATATGGAAGAAAATGTGTCTTTTGCTCTAAATCATACTGTGAGAGAAACTGATGGTGTGGTTAAGACATTGTTATTCAGCGAGAGAGAGAGGATGACAAAGAGAAAGACCAAAAGAGAAGACAGGGAAGATGATGAGGGGAAGATGGATGGGTGAATGGACAGAGAGGCCTCTCGCTGAGCTGTTGTCCTGCTGGTGAAAAAGCAACGGGAGAGAGTTGAGACCTTAGCGAATCAGTGTGAGTGTGTTTACATCTGTACTCCATTGTCCTGATCAACCCTGCTATACACTCCCTCAAAAAAAAAAAAAAAATGTTTTTCTCCAGTCCCTCACTCACCAGATCAGACCTAACATAATGTACTCGGCACACAGAGATTCTACATGGGCCTCATGACACACAAACTAGAATAAAGAGTCATCAACTGAAACTCCTTCACTAAACTTACTGTGGAAACAAGAAGTACATTTTGCACAAATAAATAATAAACGAAACAGAAAAATTACGGAATGGATAATAAGCGTGTAGGAAACAAAAACAAAAAACGAAAACCCAAAAAACAGAATAACGAACATGATGCAATGATTCACCATGGCGGCTGGAATAAGCTGATATTCATAAGACAATATGATGCCCTTTGTGATTATTGAACTGTGAACCGCATGCCCATATTTACGGGGAGAAAAAAAAACAAATTCTGTGTATTTCTTAACGCTATAAAAGATGGAGCATATTCACTCAAGGCTGTCTGGCTTCTGCATAGCAACAGGTATAGTACCATGTTGAGCTAACATAATCAGTCACAACCCAAGTTCAGCTTTTATCTTATTTCTTATTTTGTTTTTCGCTGTCAGTGTGAGCCTATATTCGTTCAAAATCTAGGTCATTCACAGTATGGCACTGAATCAGTTCAAAGCCCGATAAAAAAGCTGATGACTACAAGGCCCTCGTGGGGGTTTCCCTATCTGATTCTCTATTGCCTTTGAGCACTGTTATGTAGCTGCTATGAACCTTTGCTCATGTGTCATTATGATCCTGTCTCTCACGGAAAGCATACAAAGAGAAACATGAGCTACGGCGACACACACACAACCATCCACTGCTTACAGTTTGAACTCCTCTTCTCGATGTAAGAGAATTGGAATGTGCATAGAATATATTCCATTGAGATGTAGGTTAACAAAGCTACCGGCGGTATACGCCTGTACTGTTTATGAAGGGAAGCAGTGAATTATATTTGGATGTCCTGGTGCGATACCTTTTTTTTTTTTTTTTCAGTGCTACACATTCATATAACGGCTTAAGTGATAAAAGTCCACAAGATACGGCTAGTCTGTGAATGTTAGCCGCAACGTATGCAAACTAACTCAAGTAGCTGATCCAACCAGTTTCAACACGCGCAGTGCAACGTCACAATGGTAATACCTTTGCTCTGATGCTGCAAGATCTTATCAACAGACACAACACTATCTAGTCTGACAGAGTCGTCTACCTCTCTGCCTTGCTCCGTTCTGTCTACCCCCCCCTCCCCACTGAGGATAGCTTTAAAAGAACCTCTACAGTCTTTTGTCTGGCTGGAAAACAGTGTCTTCACGGGGGGGGGGGATCTGGGCTATGGCTGTCAGTCTCCATAATCTGCGGGTTTAATAGTGATGAGAGCTGGGAATCAACAGCACATGACAGCGTAAACTTGGGACAGGGGTCCGCTTGCTGTTCCTGATTGTTAACAGGCACCAAACAGGGTGAGAAAAGATGCCATCCCAAAGGGGTTTTGGGTTTGAGTGAAAAAGATGGAAGCAGAGAGCAAGTGAGGGCAGATTATTCCTCACAGTTTGTACTTTGTCAGAGAGGTTCGCGACCTTGTCGGGACCACTTGCTGAAGTTAATCTTCTCTGGAGAAATCACGCAACGCTCGCCACGCTACCCCCCTCCCCCGCCCTCACCCCTCTTCTCTTCTTCCCATGTGGGTTTAATGTCTAAGCCTTGGATTTAAAGAGAGGAGGTGGGAAACAGGCCTCTGTATGCTGGTAGAGTTGGGTCCTCTATTTGTAATTGACTTCTGAGAAACACCTGACACTCATATTCATGCAGCTCCAGCCACGACTACTGAGTCACACGCTGGGAACAAGATGGATCCAGCAAAAAACAAAAAAAAACAAAAAACCCTAATGTATCTGAGGAAGATACAGGTAAGAAAAGAAAGAAAAATCCAGAAAACGGCTTGAAACATAAGGAATGCAAAATGAAATTATAGAAGTCAACCAGGATTTTTGAAATGATTTTTGTTTAGCATCGTACGAACACATTCTACTTCATCAGTTCTTGTAGAATATAATTCAACTCGTGGACGAGTCGGTGCTAGGATAAAGAAGAAATAGACCCATCTTTTTTGCGTGTAGTGGATGAAGACAACCTGGTGCACAAAAATACAAATCACTCTCATTAAGGGGATATCTTTCTCCCTCCTGCTGAGTTTACTGCTCTTTTCCAACTTAATTCACCGTGGGTATCCAAAAATTACGCTGAAAGAGCAACGTATCTGTGTATTAAAACAAATCATTTCAGTCTTGTCATGATGGAGTACTGTGCACGATGAATCTGAAATCAAAGAGCAGATATTTTAAAACATCAATTTTTCACTTCTTAGGGAAGAAAAAAAAAAAAAGCCATCGGGTCCATCAAGACACGTCAAAAGAAACCTATATTACATCTGCTCATACAGGCGCTTTAAAGCACACCCCACTCATTAAACAGAAGGGAAAAGACATTTTATCCTTCACTGTTATCAGCTACTAAATAGAGGGGAAAAATGGACAAAACAAGGATAAAATCCAACCTAGGGTTAATTAAACTGGAATGTGCCATCAGTGACACGCATACACCCGCCAAACAGTAATCTCCTTTCACATATACTCTCTAGGCTACACTGCTGCACTCTCTGGGCAATTTTCATCCAAAGGCACAGACAGCAGCCAGGGAAGTGACTAGAGCACCAGTAAATGATTCAAAGGCTCCAGCAGACCACTTTTCACTGTACAGCTCCACATCTAGTGCCAGAGAGAGAGGGAGCGGAGAGAGAGAGAGAGAGACAGAGATGAAGGGAGAGGGAGCTTTCATTTTAGTCAGTATGTCCAAAACTTCTGCAAAAAGGAGCCAGGATTTAAGGTTTCTGACGCACAGGCTGAAAACTTAGTACGAGGCAAACTTGGATATACAGCTCTGTACATTCTGATATCTGAATAAATAAAACAGTATGTACATGTGTTCGAATCGACAGAGCTTTGTCAGGCTTGACAGCGTCCCTTGTGCAAAGGAGGAGAAGAAATTGTTGAAATAGAGTCAATACAGTTGCAGTAGAATCAACAGAGCAATGAAGTGTGTGCTGGTGACTCACGGATGTAGATTCTTGTATTTTCTATAGGCAGCTTCCAAATAAGGTCATCACTGTCTGAGTGAAACACTTGATCTGGCTCTCAGTTTCTACAGTTTACACATACAACTTGCTCATACAATTTCCCTAAAACTCAATGAACAAGACAGAACAGAAAATCCACTGGCTGAGGTGTACCTCTAGACCAGGGGTGGGCAAATCCGGTCCTGGAGGGCCATGGTCCTGCTGTTTTTCTTGTCAGCTAACTAAATACAGTCTGTGAATGGCTGAAGAGCGTGCACACCTGTTTGCAAGGTGAAAATAAACAGGTAACTAAGAGGTGAAAACAAAAACCCGGCAGGTCACTGGCCCTCCAGGACCGGATTTGCCCACCCCTGCTCTAGACTGTCCCATCTTTCAGGTGAGTCTATTGAAGTAATATTGTGGGGCTCGAGATCACAGTGACAATGCATGCATGCCTTGGGAATATGACTTGAGCAGGACTACACCATTTGATACAGCTCCTTTAATTTTTCTTTTATTCAACACCATCCAGCCCTGTTCACTGGAGGAACTGCTTTCCCTGTAGACAAATACAGTTGTCCACTTGCTTTGTTTTAAAATGCCATTAGGCAGTAAATGCATTCTGGGAAAGTCTTGACAAAGAGTTCATTTACTGACCATCATGATTTGAGGGACCCTCATGGATTTTAAATGAATATATATATATATATATATATGCGTGTGTGTGTGTGTGTGTGTGTGTGTATATATATATATATATATGTGTGTGTGTGTGTGTGCGTGTAATATATATAATATCCTACTTATACACACACACACAGAGACACGCACCACACACACAAATCGTCTGTGTATTGCTCGGATGCAAACTCCACCCTTTGACTAAACAGAAAGCAGGCAAACACAGGTGGGGGACAGGTGATTGACAGGTGCAAAATACAAGGTGACGCTCATGAGCTCTGGGAATGTCATTTCTGTCACCACTGAAACAGGGGTGAAATAGACAGAGAAACATGGATGTGAACAGGAGGGAAGACATCTTGTCACAGCCATAGCTGAACCTTATTAGGAACACAGTGTATGACCAGTTACAGCACTGGGAACAGGTACGCCAGAGTGAATCTGTCATTAGCACACCAACACACACCTGAGCGCAAGTGAGAATCTGTTTTAATAATATTTTGGTATAAACGTAGCTGAGGATATGATTTCAGAGTTAAAGTTACACAAATGCTCTTGAATGCTAAATAACATCTTATCAAATCTGAACTAGTCAGCTAAGGGGACATGCACTCTCACTCACAGAGTTAGTTTCAAAGACTGTGAAATATACTGGGAGTTTCTATTGATCTCATGCAAATAATATACATGCTGTTGATTTCTAAAGATCAAAGGTTTTTTTTTTTTTTTCTTTTTTTTTTTTTGTATGCAGAGTCTTGCTGCTTTTGCAAAGTGACTGTGGCCCCTTAAATATCACACCAAATACCAATCTCAGTTCTATTTTCAGCTCAACATTTCTAATCTTAAGGGAAAACCTACAGGGCAGGAAGAAAGTGTGTGGCAATACCTCTGTTGAATAAAAAACATAAGGCCTTGAATCAGCCTGTGGTGGGGAGGGAGGGGGGGAGAGAGAGAGAGGGAGAGAGAGAGAGAGAGGGAGAGAGAGAGAGATCAGGTCTTTGTCTAAGATAAAAAAAAAAGCAGCAGGTGGCTTCCTCTGAGGTACAGAGAAAGAGAGACAGACACAGAGAAAGAAAGAACGAGGGAGAAAGGAGGTGGTGTAGAGCAAAAAAACAAAAAACAAAAACAAAAAAACCCCCAAAACAACAGAAAAGCAGGGTGAACGGGCCGACTGTAGAGTCTCGTGGGCCGAGACTCTGCTTTCTTTTCCCATGAACCGTGAGGGAGGCAGAGATGTTTTGTTGCCACGAGCGATCTCGTCACAACAAGCAGTGAACAGTGCAGACATGCAAAGGGACGGCAGGACGTAGCCTGTAAAAGGCGAATGATGAAGGCGGTCAGGCATCTCGCAGGGCAGGCCGAGCCAATCGGAGGACGAGCACTGACAGACGATGACGGCTGATCCAGAGCAACATTTTTACATTTAAAGACCACAAGTTTGCACAGCTTTTGATTCAGATCACTGCTAACACAATGCATTCCACTGATCAATCAGACGATGAGGTAATGACTTCAATATTCAAAAATCTGAACCCAATAAAATATGTGCTGTCCTGTGGGGTTCTCAGTATTGGAAATCTGAGACTAAACCAAAGCATACAGCAAACAGGGCCCAAATCTCTCAACCCTCATATATTCACATTCGTATTAGAACAAAAACAGCGGAACTGGAGCGATTTAACTACTGAACTCAGTATAAAACAGAAAATGCCCAGTCCATAAAAACTGACCAAGCATATGGGCAATAAGTGTATAATACCCAACAAAAAGCCCATTACGTCCCAAAATTAAACCTTTCTGCAAACCATTCCATGATTTGTTAGGTGGCTACATGCATTCACAAAATGGAGAAGTGCCACATTACCGTGGAAACAACTTTGACAAGTTCAGTTGTTATAATGGAAACAAAAGCCTGTTGACATTACAAATGACCTATTTCAGGAGAGCACTATTCACTGGTGTACTTTCTCTACTTCATAGCCTATTCAGGTTTCCCAGACAAAGCAAAGTGAGCACTGTGAGCACTGCACACACAGCATGAGCTGAATTCATTTTAATGCATTTAATGGCGACTCTGCTCACCTCTCTGCTAATCACTGGGAGAGGTGGCTCTCGTTACAGCCTACGGAGATTCGAGCGAAACGACAAATTCCTGAACGCGTGTGGAGGGACCGCACTCCTTAAGCGAGTTAACTTCATCGTTCGATCATTATTGTTAGCATCAGCCATTAGAAAAAGCCTTGATCTTTATGGGAAGACATAACATGGAAACGTAATGAGAGAAGACAGGTACCGTGGTATGTTTCTCCTCGAGGACTGAACCATGCCAATTATCCGGCCCCGGTTCAAATGCCAGCCTCCAAAGACAAAACATACTGATTTGTCTGCTTCACAGTCTCTATCTGACAGCTCTACGGATGTGTCACAACCTCTCTACACCACACAGCAAATGCAGTGAGTAATTTCTGCAAAGGTAACAGCAAATTAGAAATGTGCACAGGAGTCACAGTGTACGGCGGGATTTTGTCGTATGGTTAACAGTGACAGTACAACTGTCCTTTATGCTCAGCAGTGCCGAGATTATTTTGTTCTAAGCTGAGAATAATATATAATTAACATAGTCTAAACACATTTAAAATTACAAAACTGTTTCTAAATTTAAGGGTTTTACAAAATACTCACAGACTACAGCCTGGTTTTCAGCTGAATCGTATATTAAAATGCAAAGTAGTACAGTAATGTCCTGGAATAAGAGCATACAAATCCATAGACAATGACCTGCAGTTCTTGTCTATTCTTCCTGTGTTGACATACATGCACTTCTACAAAAACAGTATCTGTGTATAAGCCAAGGAGGCAGTGAGCTTCCTCTGTGACCATCACCACACATAAAAGCCAGTTTTGAAGCATATGGCAGCAGTGACAAACAAAATGCACTAATCTTCAGTGAGACACGGCCCAAGCGCACATTCCGAGCAAAAGAAACAAAATGTACAAACAATAAAGATGTTCTGGTGTGAAAAGATTGTGGTGACTGTCTCTTACTCTATTCGTTCTGCTTTGATGTTCACAGCCATTTCTATGTCTTCTTCCCCTTGTTCTCAATATGTTATGTCTATGTCTATACATTTCGCTCTCTCTTCTTTCATTTCCCTCTCGCTCTCTTTTTTCATCTTCTCCTCTCTGTTTTTTTTTTTTTCCAAAGGCACTGCAGAGGAACCAAGGGGTGTGCGTTTCTAATGAATGACAGTGTTGCTCTCTATGTCTCTGATTACAGCCTAATAGATTTCAATGAGAGCACAGGCTATATTTGCATAGCCAGCATGGGCTTTACACCCCCCCCCCCCCCCCACCTTCTTCTTTCTGGAACACTGAACAATATGGCTCCCTGAAGTAGGAGCTAAAACAGCCCCTCAAAACGGTGTTCTAAGAACTATGATTATTCTAAGTTCCTGCGGTGCGAACTTGCGACCAAGGGGGTACTTTCTCCAACAGTTCTAATAACTATGGAAAAGTTCCTCCGGTGCGAAAGCTTGTTGTCCTGCCTTAAACACAAACATATTGTGTACAAACACATTAAGACAGTATGAATTGACAACTGATCCCATTTAAGTCAACATTTGGAGAAAAGTACATTTTGAACTACTTGACTTGGGTTATGTAGTGCTTTCTCACTACTCCCACTTTAATGGTCATAGGTCAAAACTCATAGGCCTTCATTGCTGGCAACATGTTACTGAGCCTCAGAAAACAGAGAAAATTAATGCTTATTGCATGCTAATACACTTGGTAAAAACTCTAAATAAATCTGAAATTTTTAGCCCTTTTCTCTCTCTCAATCTCTCTCTACTCTGTTGACACCTTTAAAGAAAAGAGCAAGAATATGAGAGAGAGAGAGAGAGAGAGAGAGAGAGAGGGAGAGAGAGATACAAGTGGAACTCTGGCACCAGCTCCTCATAAAAAATGAGGCATGAAGAGAGAGGAGAACAAAGAGAAAAAGAAGCATGGGAGAAAAATGGGTTTTAGATTATTCCAATAGCCCTCTGATAATTGTGAGAGAGGAACACAACGTGAGGTAACTCTGACTGCTCTGACACAGAGCAGAGTCTCTCTCTCTCTCTCAGCTGTGCCATCGCAGGGGTGGGTGGGGGTGTGACAGTGAGAGTCACGTGTTACTGCTGTAAACACAGACGAAGACAGGAGCGCGCGCACGCACACACGCACGCACACACACACGCCATTTAAGCGATCAGGCCGCGCATCACGGCTTACTGTGTGCCCGATCACTCATACATTCATTTAGACCGCACACGCGCGCAGTCACAAACAGCTTCTCAAAACAAACATGCATGCACACCGACACACAAGGTGCCCTGTGCGGGGAAGCATCGTGTTTGCAAATGGTTTGGGAGGAGAAACGCATCGAGAATCTACATATAGGCCGACAGTGTTACTCCGATTTATGCAAGATCAGAGCGAGAAGCAGGCAAATCGAAAAAGGAGGCAAGTCATAAAACAAGCCAGCCGTCGCTCCGCGCTCGAGTCAGGCGCGCAAACTTCTGCTGAGAGAAAATATGTTTGTGCTTGTTAAAAACAACACAAGTAGGGGGAGAAATATTGTGGTGAAGTTCAAAAGCAGCACCGGAACAGCAGTGGAGAAAATGGATCCTGACAGACTGGGTAAATTGTAGCAGTGAGAGAGAGAGGGGGGGGGGGGCAGAACAATGGGGAAAAACCCATTAAGCAATTAATCTCCCTTAATAAGAACATTAGTGCTCTCTGTGTGAGGGGTGGGGGTACATTTGGAGCTAACGGAGGCTACCCCCCCTCCCCCCTTACTCTCTTTTTCTCTCTTGCCTCTCTCTCTCTCTCTCTGTTTCTATCTGTAGATAATTGGGACTAGAAGAAAAAGTTGGCCAGGGATTATGAGTCCCAAGGTAACATCTACCAAGAGGATAGATGGAAGAGGATTTCTCTCATGAGTGAAGGGGAGAGAGAGAGAGAGAGAGAGAGGAAGACAAAGTAACTGAGATCATGTTAACCACACATTCTGAAAACGTTTTGTTTCAGGGAGATGAGAAGTGACTGCTGGAAGCACAGTTATCGATGCAGATATGAAACAAATGGACAGATGGAAAGAATTATTAAGCATTAAGCCACGTCTGAAGAGATCCCTCCAAGCCACAGGTGATTACTACTATTCCTTGTCACCTACTCTCTCACCCACCCAATTATAAATCAACTGAGTTTAGGTAACAGTTCTATGTTACCGTAAGGAAAAGAACAAAAACATTTCCAAAATCTTTTTTTATTTTCTTGTCAAGATGTCAACAAATTTGGCATGGGAAGCAGTGAAGCAGTCAGGCCTGCTGCTGGATGTCAGCGTACATAAGTGTATTCCCTCGGAGATGAGGCTTTTGGGGTAACAGCGCGATGTATCTGCATTAACCCCTGTGATGGGGTATGCGTGCTGACGGTCAGGGGAGTTGCTTTAATCCCCTGGCGCACACACGTTTAGCTTGACCCCACTACATGCTCCATTCACCCAACACAACAAGCTCCTCATTAACTAACCGCATTGGGCCCTCTGCCTTCACAACATTACCCCTACGCAGAGACTGTACTCTTTATATGAGTGAGAGAGTGTGTGTGTCTGAGTGAGAGAGAGAGAGAGAGTATTCTTATGTGAAAAGGGCGGGCAAACTATTCATTTGATTAAAAAAAAAGAAAAAGAAAAAAAGGCCTATTGGCCGGCGGTCAGTCAAGCACAGTATATGTACGATAGAGCTGAAAGGGAGAGGTCTCTGAAAGCTCTATAGTGTCAAGACAGCATAGAAGTGCTTTGAAACGGCCGTGGCTGTATAACATCTTTAAAATACGCGACCGAGGCTCAGCACAAAGAGCGGAAATAAATGTTGAGGGTGAAGCAAAAGCAAATGAGGTTTTACTGTTCTTTCTGCTCATAAAAGGCTGCAAGTCCCCAGTTTAGATAGATCCTTAATGTGATGTCTGTGAGAGGAAGAAAGATGGTGAGAGACATAAAGACTTAGCAGGAGAAGCAGAGGTATAATGGAGAAGGAGGGAAAAAAAAAAGGCAGAAAGATACAAAGTTAGGAAAAAAAGGACCAAAATAAGAGAATTTTTGCAAGATAGAGAGAATGTGTGTGCTTGCGGGAGGGTGAGTGAGAGTGAGAAAGAGACAGAGGAGGAGAATGAGGAGGAGGGAGACATACAGAGAGAGAGAGAGAGAGAGAGAGAGAGAGAAAAAGAAAGGAGCAGGGTGGGGGATGGTTTTGAAATTTTCGGAAATTACAGAGCCCCCCAGAGTTTGGCGGTGAAGCACCTCTGTTATGACAAGCGGGCGTGGAGATGTCAACACAGCTGCACCAGTGCTGAAGAACACATTTCCCACCCTGGCTCTAATGGGGACAGGCATCCAGTGTGGCCATGCAATTAATCTGTCTTTGATTACATTATAATGAGAGTTCACAGCCATCTTCTGTCTGGGTCACTGCTTTTGCTTTGGTGGCCCTGTGCAAATTAGCGTCATTCTCATCCTCTCCTGAGCCCCCGAAGAAAAACCTCGCCAATTAGCCAAGGTAATTGTTCACCCTGCAGATCCCTCAAATGCACCTGTAATTACACTTGGCTGAAACCTACCTGGTCATTTACGCACGTTATATAAAGAGTGCGAAGTGAAAATGCAAAACACATCTTGAACATCATGTACTTGGGACTTAAAAATTAAGAATGTGTGTCTGTGTTTGTGTGTGTGTGTGTGTGTGTGTGTGAATATGGGTGAATGTGTGAGTAAGAAAAGAAAACGACAAAGAGGCAAATGACAAATAATTCTAACTCTCACTGATGAGACTTCTCTTGTAACAAAAACAACAATTAAAATCACCGGAGAAAACAAAAGCGTGAAAGTAAGGCTGGCACACAGTGGAAGAGATTTCTTCAAACTACATCTTAATAGCAAAAAGACTGCAGACTGGTACCCTAAGCCTCCTCTGTCTTACTGTGTTCCTACCTCAGGCATATTCTGGGTAACAGTTGGCGTTCACCATGGATACAGGAACACTGACCTCTGACCTTTGCCGTTGTAATAAAGGACTGACAGTTGGCTTTTGTTGTGGTGATCATATTGGTGACAGCTGGGCCTTGGTAAAATTTGACCCTCACATTGACCCACATAAAAAAGGTGTTTGAAGGTCTACAGCGAGTCGCGCACGTAGGCAATCGCGCACAAATACACACACACACACACACACACACACAAAAGATACAGGCACTGCGCCTAATAATATCACAGGAGCCAGGAGCACAACCTGTGAAGCGGCATAACTGACGGAGACGTTGATGCACCTGTTGAGAACAGACCCGGCTCTTCCTAAGGATCTGTCACTCTACTTTATACCCAAATACATCACCTGTGTACCTCTGATCCACAAACTGCCTGTTTAGTCCAATCCCTGAGGAAGGACTGTATAAAACAGCTACCAATACAACACTCAGAGAGGGAGGGCGAGGATGCGTACACACACACGCACGCACGCACACACACACACACACACACACACACACACACACACACACACACACCCCAAAAAACAATTTCACCTGATTGTCGGTTCGGCGGGCCCTGCCCCAGCTCCCCACCATCTCCATCCCTCGATTTTTAAATCACATCAACATACTATTGCCTCAGAGGCTCAGTGTCACTTCCTGTTTCTGTGATGGTGTCGCCGTGGAGACGACTCGGGGCCTTGGTGCTGAGGAGTCAGCCAGAGCTGTCTGTGGCATTATGGCTCTCTGTGGCAGCGCTGAATGGCCCGACCCCGTGATTGATGGCTAAACCTGCCCACCTTCCCCTCTCATCCGACAGGCTCAGAACAGCGGAGGACTGCAGCTAGCTCTGACATTTGTCATAAATCAATGGCAATTTCATCAGTCAAAGGGAGAGGAGCCTGTCAGCCCAGTGCGCTCCATCTGTTTTCACTTTGTGCTTACAACTTTTTTTTTTCCTTCCTCCTTTTCTTTTACCCCTTCTCTTTGTCCAACTGTTCCCTGGACTCTAAGTCTCGCAGGAAAGCTGGAGTCCATGAGATATTATGTTTGTCTGTCTTAATTCTGGTCAGTGAAGGTGGGGAAGGTTCTTGTGGACACTGCTGAGTGGTTGAGTTTTGTCTTCAGGTGGACAATGGCTGTTGTCAAGAGTCTTTGAAAACATCCACACGGGAGGAAACTCAATCCCAAATCTCTAACTCAAAATGGAGTTAATATGGTGATTTTAACAGGCTCCTCTAAACACATTTGACAAGTTGTCAAATTATATTACTGGCTTAGAGGACAGCGATTTTCTTACATTGAACTTTCCCTGGCATTTCAGAGAGAAATAATTTCCAAATAAGTTGTTGGCGGAAAAACTCACCTGAGGTCTCAGCTCAAAGGCTATTGCCGAACTCTGGATTAACTAATCTACAAATCATGTAGGGAAAATGAAGATGTAAAGTTGCATTACAGAGAGGAAACAACTGTCAGAGAGAGACAAAGAGAGAGAGAGAGAGGGAGAGGGAGGGAGAGGGAGAGAGAGAGAGAGAGAGGGAGGGAGGGAGGGAGGGAGGGAGAGAGGGGGAGGGAGGGAGCGAGAGAGAGGAGAGGGAGAGAGAGAGGAAGACAGGAGCACCCATTTGGGCTTTAGTGAGCAGAAAGAAGTGAAGTAAGGAGGCAGAATGGGAAGTGAGGGGAATGCACTTTTTTTTAACTCATAGAATAACCACTCATCTGACTCCCAGCTCTTTCTCTCTCTCACACACATGCGCGCGCGCACACACACACACACACACACACACACTCAGGGTGAACACCGCTCCCCAGAACAAGAAGCATCCATCACCTGCCTGCCCCTTTAAATCATCTCTGCTCAGTAGAAAAGCCCCATCTGTACACTCCCCACACACACTGCTGCTGTAACCATAACCCACCTTGCCAATCTGCTCCTCCTAACAGGTCAAGCCCTATCACACATCCATATCCCCCAGAGAACCCCTAATCACCACGGCAACACAGACCCAGTTGACAGAGTTAACATGTTGCCCGCCTATATTTATACTCCGACATGCCCTGCAGTAGTAAGAAGAGCAAGGGAGTGAATGGCAGTGTGTTCACACACGTGGTGGGAGGGGAACAGTGTTTGTATGGTTTTAACACAGTGTCAAGGGAGGTGATGTGAGACGTGATAACTTTCAGGTGCTGGTTGTTTCTCACCCACTTGTGCGCCATTAACAGATACAAAGCGGAGACAGAGATGGCTTTACTCTACCAGTCTTCATCCAGACCAGTTAAACAAACAGCAATGTTTGAATGTACATGATCACAGATGTTAAAAACAAGTTTATAATCTCAGCAGCAGCAAATAAATCTTCATTAATGACCAACAGGAAAACATTAAATGACTGAAACCATTTCTGTTCTCTGAATCATTTAATGTACCTCTATGAGGGAGCCCTGAAAAAAGACGAGAACGACAAAAAAAAAAAAAAAAAAAAAAAAGGAAATTATATGTGCATGCGCTTACTCTGTGACAAATCAGATATAGTAAATTAAGATAAAAATGTCAAAGTGTGCTTTTAAAATGCCTCAAATTTACCCATAATCACGGCCTTCCTCAATCCTTTTCATATTGACCATTTCACAGTACGAAAAAGACATCTTTAAAAGCGAGCTAGCTGTTGGTTTCAAACATATTTGTTTTCCTGTTGTTGTTTACTAATCTTCCCTTGCATCTTTAAAAACAGCACGATTAAGTTTACAAAGGAGATGTCAATTGTTTTGGTTTTTTTTTTTTTTTCTCCCCCTTTGCGATTTCTTGCCCGGGAATTAGAGGTGGATTAGCAACAATACATCTAGCTCCATTAAAAAGAGAGAGACATAAGGAGAACCGGCAAACCAATCCAAACTGTCAGTCTGTGGAGTTTAATTTGCACATGAAAAACACAGTGTTGAACCTAAGCGTTTCATTATTTCAGCACACAGAGCTGCTAGAGGAAGATCAGAGATGCTGCTTTCTCCCTGATCTATTTTAACACTCATCAGCCTGCTGTCCTCAACTCCAAAGACAGGTAATTATCTTTTAAAGAGGCGAGGATGGAAAGCGCTGCCTTTGTCCCGCTCCGCTTCCAATACAACTGGCCGTGTCCCGCGCGTACGCAGAGGGCAAAGGCTCCAGGAGACATCAAAGGGCAGAGAGCAAAGGGTGATGAGAGACAAGCCCTGTCATAATTTCCTTTTCTACTCACACACAAAAAAAAAAAAATAAAAAAATAAACCCCGATTTGCTAGAAAACCGCATCGGGCCATGAATAAAGCTATCAATCAAATCAAATACTTGGCTAATCTTCCTCATCATAGTGTCATTTTCAATTCATCATATCTGACATGAGAAGATTCTCCCAGAGGACAGTGGGGGAAAACAACAACAGGTGCTACCTGTCAGGTTAGAGCGAACGCACACGCGCGTTCCTTCTTTATATACATTGGCTTAACTGACCCACGTCACAATGATTCATACGTTTTGCTCTGGTTCAAGTGTTCTGCTTCGCTTTGATGGATGGGTGAGGCGCGTCCCCTTTCTTCCTAATATGATCCCCCCTATCTCCAGCTCGTCTCTCATTGTTCCTCTCGGGTGGATGTCGGCGGGGCTGGATTTAGAGAGGATTAGACATGGGGAGCCTCCTAACTCCTCACTCTCTTTCAGCTCCGCCGTCTCTCCCGCCCTTCTCCGCCGCTCCTCATTCAGGGTGAACAAAAGCGGATTTAAACCATTAAAGGTGTGATAATCTCAGGAAGACAGAATATCACATTAATGGCGGAGGGCTTTTCTGGAGAGTGGGTGGCAGGAAAGCAGAGAGGTCTCCTATCAGTGAGCGTAGATGAGAAGAAAGGGGTGTCAGGTGGGCTATTTAGCACGCTAATGTGTTAAGCGGAGACGCGGATATGCATGGGCTACCGGTAGGAGCCGAGGAAATGCTGGAACACTGCTACGCTAGCGTGGGCGACGAGTTGACGCGCGCACTAAATGAAGGCATCAACACTTTCTACAGAGATCGTAACAACTCGACAGGGGAAATGTCTAATATGAGAATGGACAGATAATGATTCAATTTGAAGCTTAAGTTATACACAATGACAAACATGTGCACATCCTCACACTACAATCAGTGTAGCATAGGTATGGTTCATATCGGTGCATCCTTGGACTGTGTTGATGTTATCCATTGCCTCGAATCTTAAACCAGTTTAAATGAAACTCTAGAGATACTTATGTAAGACTTGCATGGAGCTAATACCAACACAGAGACCCCTATTTAAATAAATTGTGCCTGGGTACCTCAAGGCACCGCATAGCTGATTCAAGAGCACATAGCTAGTGTGGGCTCAAGCCACGAGTACATGCATCCCTGTGACTTATTTAAACAGCTTTCTCTCGCTCTCTCCTCCCTGCACCCAATCACATTATCATTCCACACATCTCTCTTTCATTAGCTTTCTACTTCGCTAAACACACATGCGCACACAGATTTAATCTGAAAACAGGACTTAATGAAGAGCGGTCTTGCTTTTTTTCTTTCACCAAATGGAAAAAAAAATGACAACAGCAACAACAAACAAATGACAAAAAAACAAAAACAAAACCCAAAAAACAATCCATGTTGCCCACTCTAACTTGAGACTACGTATAAAGACTGGTTCTTTAGAATCTAACATGCTGTCAGTAACCGTTAGTTTCGATGCTGAAAGCTGTTCTGTCTGATCTTTGGGCTCCGGCATCAAGGCCAGCCTTTGGTTTTTTTGGCACCAAGCATCTCAAAGGAGCACAAGTGAGAATGGGAGAGGGAGGTTCAAGTTGGAATGAAAATCACGAGTTAATCTCCCAAGACCAAATCCCAGGAAAATGCCAAGCAGGGCAATTACAAAGCTGTGGCCTTATACTTTCCTCCCTGTGAATAGCACAGCTGCGTTTTATGTCACATGTATATGAGGCTTTGATACTGATGCTCTGGTAGAAAAGCGGAGCAAAGGGAAGTCAAAAGAGAGGCTTTCCTATGGCAAGCCATGCTAAGGCTGAGAGTCTCTCACTAGATGTGGTGCAGACACAGATCAGCCCTACAGAGAGACAGACAGAGAGAGGGAGGGAGAGAGAGAGAGAGAGAGAGAGAAGAGAGAGCAACACATATATGCATAAACACCCACGGACACATGGTGCTACGCCGCAGACCGGCTTTATCAGCCTCGGACATGATACAGTATGAGGGAATCTTAATAAACGTGTGGAGTAACAGTCCCAAAGAGGCTTATTCTGCCGTGGATCAGAGAGGCAGAGCCGCTTAATTTATACCTCGGAGGCAGGTGATCACAGCTTGCCCTGTCCTAATGAACACACATCTCCCAGCGGCGAGGGCCAACAGAGGAAAAAAAAGCCTCGAGGTCGCCTGAGTGTGGGATTAGGAGCACGCCACGTCGGGATCTGCCCAAAAGCGCCCATCTACCTGGCTGCCTATTAGATGGCGACTGGCCTCTGCTCTCCGCTGGCATGGCAATTCACTGAGGTCTGGCCTGTGTCAGCTAAATTAGCAGGAAGGAGAAGCGGTGGAACACAAACTCCGCGAGCTGCTTTGAGGTGTTTTTTTTTTTTTCCCCTGCAGGGCCTGCTGCTCAACATCACATAAGAAATATCATTGCCGGGGAACTGTTGAAACCAGTTTCTTCTTTAACAGCAGAGACTGTTGGCGTTGTCAAACAAGGCCCCAACCGCAGAGTCCATTTGGTATTTTTATGATAAACACTTGGCGGGGAAAAAAAAGGACATGGTCAAGTGGGTAAACATCCCATACTCGTCAAACCCAGGGTGGCCAGTGTGAGGGTCAGACTAGTACATCAACGGTATATGAGGTAGTAGAAAGAGATAAGAGAAACTGCACACTAAGAGGAATTGTTCACTCACTCTCAATGGAACACTGCTAACATAACATTAAACCTCTCATTCAAGCAACAGGTTTTATCCCAGAGCTCTGAAAAAAACCTTATTTTTAGTTAAAAAACTCATGTCAGTATACAGGTCAGTAAAGTCACTCAAGAGTGTCCTGAGGTTCTGAAAATAGCATGTGGACCTGTCCCTTATCTCTCTCGCTCTCTCTCGTGCGGAACTCTGAACAACAAACAACCACTATTCAGAATTCAGGCCCTATCCCCACAATGCTCAGATCCACTCAACCAGTCGACTCTGTCACCATGGCAACCAGGAGGCATTATGACAGGCCACGGACTAATGTGAACTGCCTCTGAGGAAGGCAGATCTCGGATCAATTGGACCTATTACTAGGGAGGAGCAGAGGGAACAGAACGAAGGTGGGGGGGGGGGGTGAGAGAATGACAAAAAGAGTTCCATGATTAACGTCTTCGCCACTACTCCAGCAAATGATATTCAGACCACATCAACTGAAACAAACCAGCACCCTGAAATCTACCTCTGTACAACTCCGAAACATGCCATCCAAATGAGCCAATCTGTCTACTTCTAGTGCCTATCATCCTCTTTTCACTTTTTTTTTTTTTTGCTTTGAAATTTGAACGTTGAAGTCTTATCTGAAAATTTACCCCCACCAACCGATGGAGCATTATGCGTGTCTAAAGCAATTGCGTTCAGCACTGCTGATGTGGCTTTGGGATGTGGGGAGTGTTCCCCGTTTATGGTACTTCCGTGACTGGAGACGAGAACAAGCCTATTGTCCCCTTCTAGAAGTCATTGTCGTCTGAGAGATAGTATTAGACTGCAGTTTGTGGGAGGGCCCTGTTGGCGTGCAGCACAGAGATAAGGGGAGTGTAAAATTCAATTAACACAAAAGACACGAAGCCTTGTTCATTTCACTCCCACCAACAATATTAACAGCTGTTCTCTTTCTTCTTCGTTTTTTCAGGAATTCACTCTGAACCCGAGCCTGAATTAAGCAGACCTCCCTATCCACTGCGGGCAAAGCCACTTAACTCCTCCTTGTGTCTTCTTACTCCTTTTCAGCCAAATCCTGCTCTTGTGCCACCGTCTCTGGAGTAAGTCACTACAGGTCTGAAACTATCTATTGAAAATCCAGTGGAGTTCTCCATGCCCATAATCAAGGCTAATGCGGCATTTCATGGTTAAAGACTACCCACCTCTCAAATCCAATATCTTTGCTCTCTCCTTTTCCACCTCTGCCTCCCTGCCATTTCCTTTCTTCTCCCCTAAGTCTTCCTTTTTATCTCTTTTTCCATCGTTTCTTTCTTTATCACCCTCTTCTCTGGACAGTCCTCTACTTTGTCCCTCTATTTCCCGTCTATCTCATCCTGTCTTATCCAGTTTCTTCTCTCTCTATCTCTCGCTCTCTCTCACGCGTTCTTTCGCCCGCCCTCTCCTGTGGCAAACCTGTGGGCCAGTCCTGTGTCAGAACATTACATGTTGAATCATTGTGTGAATTGTATGGTGGGACTGAGAGCAATCAGAGATTAGCTGCCCACCTACAGCTCCGTCTGGGTTCTGTGAATGGACTGATTAAGGCTTTCTCTGGCTTGGTGTTCCACGGCCGCCGGCTTCCATTACGCAGTCTCGGCCGCAGAGTGCAGACTAATCCACACGAGAGCAGCTACTGGCTGCCCTTGATCGGCTTATAAAGCAGCCGCAGGGACAGGGCCTAGTACACGGCATTGGTTCCCCTGTACGAGATGGAACTGCTTGGACTAGAGTGGATGGACAGTCCGTTGCTCATTCTTACCTGGCGTAAGGAAATGGGTATATAGCCCAGTGCTGTATGACAACTCAACACTATCTGACTAATTACAACTTGCTTCAGTTTTGTAGATAACCCCATAGTTTTGTAGATAACCCCATATACTAGTTACTTGTAACGCAAAGGAGTGCATGCTCACTTTGACTCCCCATGACCAGAGCTTTATTTTTAAGACAGAAGTGAGTGAAGAAACAAGAAAAAAAAAAAAAAGGTGTTCAACTAGACCGGGAAAGAGGAATTGAGGGGAAGAGAAACACACAGAAAAATTGCAGAGGGAGCAGAGACTGAAGAGTACTTAAGAGAATTCAGTGGCATATTCCTGCGTATTAAGCAGTGTATCTGTGCTTTTACAGGTGACAGCTGTGAAGCCTTGCCTTGCGAAAAGGTCATCTTTTCATTCAGCCTTTCTTTGGCGGGTCATTATCGGCCCACAATGAGCAGGATGCCTTGCCCCGATGCAGCCTCTCCAGTGCTCAAAGAATGCCACATGTAAAACACATCAGCATTTACTCACAAAAGGTCTGGTCCACACTCACAATAATGATACTTTTAATGTCTTCAGAGATAGCTTGCATCGGTCTGAGAGAAAAGAGGGAGGTCTGGAAGAGAAAAGTAAGGGAGCGAGAAAAAAAAAGAGAGAGAGAGAGAGAGAGAGGGAAAGAGCAAAATAAAGTGAGAGGTGAGAGGGAAGACAGTGGAAAAAGTGAGAGCAAAAAGAGAAAAAGAAAAAGAAGAAAAACATCAAGGGGGAGGAAAAAAATTCTAAAATTTTATTGACCAAAAAAGACATCTTGGCTCTTATACTAAAAGTAAAAATCAGCTGAGTTAAAAAAAAAACAAAAACAAAAAAAAAAAATACCCTGGGTGTTTCTCTTTAGACAGCATCAGTGTTGACCCAGGACAAGGACCCGCACCTTTTCAGTAACACCTGCTCTTGCATTTTACTCCAAAAGACAAGACACACACAAATACACAAACAGAGAGAGAGAGAGAGAGAGAGAGAGAGAGAGAGGAGGGCTCTGCATCAGTATTCAATAGCCCAGCCATGTTGGCTTTAATTAGGCTATTACCTTGAGTGAAAAACCACTTGCTCACTGCTTATAACTTATCTGCTGACACTGCACATCCACTGCAACAGGTCAGAAAGGCTACAGAAAAGCAGAGACCCCTTGATATTTTTGCAGTGCGCAAGGCAACTACAGAAATTACTTCAGTCACGACACTGAGAGTAAGATCCGTGGAGACACGGTCTAAAAGAAGGACAAAGAAAGCTGTTCTTGGTCATCTGAGCGTATTTAAGAACTACAGTGTATTGTAACTATATTTCAACTGCGCAGGTAGATGGACGTATTTGTCATGTGTGTATATACAAATTAGTGCCCTGAGTGAGCAAGTGGGAATGTATGAGTGTCTATTCTAGTACGTTAGCATAAGGTGTCCATGTGTGTGTGAGAGGATGAGAGAGAGAGAGAGAGAGAGAGAGAAGGGGGGGGGGGGGTTGTGTGTGTGTGTGTGTGTGTGTCTGTTCAGTGTTCCTGAACGGGGTTTTGTTGAATTAATCTTTCACTCTAATGAAATGCACATAGGCCTTCCTTACGTGATGTGTGGATGATATATGATGGTGAAATACCGATAAATCAAGAGTTTTGACAGTCCAACTTTTGGAACAATGACATGTAGCATCAATTAGAGAGCGGATGGGGGGAAAGTGCTGCGGTGCTTGGTACTCTGTCTGCGAGGCGGTGATTTAATATTGCTTTTCCCCTTTTCTCTTTTTCTGTCACTTCAAGAGGGAAAAGAGAAGACGAGTTGGTTGATGTATAGAAAGTGTGCCAGCTCTCATCTTCCACTCAAAGAAAACCAGTATCTCAACCAAAGCAACCGAACATCCCTTTCTTCACTGACTGGTATTTAAATCACAATAAATTCTACTGGAGCTAGACAAGTGAGTTCTAATGTCATTTTTTCATAGAATATCTGCGGAGGCTATTGTGTTAGAGATGTTTGTGGAAAAAAATAAAAAATAAAACTACTTATACATCGAGTGCTGGTTACGGAACAGTCTGGAGAAACCCAGTGACCTCCAAATAAAAACTCCACAATTAGGTTAAATAATCAAGAGCAAGTTCTATTACATATCTGAAGGGCTCTTACTGAAGTCAGCTCTTTTAGTCTAACAGTAACAATATCTACTGGATAAACAGAGGCAAACCAGAAAAAGCAGTTGATTGAATAAATGTGTGTGTGTGTGTGTGGGGGTCTGAGTGAGATAATACAGTGGGTGTTTTGAAGCATGTAGAATACACAGCAGAGATTGTGTACATTGCATGCACCACTGCAGTGAAGTCATGCAATCCAGTGTTGTGTAGTGAATTGTTTTGCAGTAATAGCCCTGGAGTCTAGGCTAGCTTGTTCTCTGAACCCAATGGCTCTAGAAGCCTATTATAAAGGTAATAGAAATCACCTCTAGCACTACAAGGCTCTGGGAAAACTTTGTATTCCATCTTATGTCTCATCCATCTTCATTTCTACTTTCCACTCTCATCCTGTCCTCAAACAATAAAGAGGTTTCTCTCAATGATCAGGTTCACCTCAAGAACAGACAAGAATAAAAGAAAAAATGTCTGCCAATAAAGACTAAAAAAGAACACCTTAAACAAGTATCTTGAAAAGCCTGAATTTTCAAATACAGTTTTCTTATTTAATTCCCAGTTCACAGCTAACAATTCTAAATGGGATTTTCTGCTCTTTCATTTGACTTTATTCATGTACACAGCAAGCTGCAAATGCAATATTAAAGCCACTATGCAACAACAATATTGATAATTAAGCAATAATATTTCATTAACAATATTCATAGAATGAATAAATAAATTAGCCTAAAAGCCTGAATACATAAAAAAAATAACATAAGAATACAAAAACAATAATAGCCCCCCCCCCCAAAAACAAAACAAAACAAAAAAAACAAGCAAACAAATACACAGACAAACAAACAAACCAAAAAGCCAAAAACCAGTGCTTTCTAAAATGAGTGGAGTAAGGTACTAGGGGACAGTCATAAACTCTCTGACTGAGAAAGGGAGGTGAAACCCACTCTTGCCTGTGTCTGTCAAACACCTCCATTAAAAACCTTTAGACTCGCTCTGTACTCAGCTCGTCCAACTGAGAGCTCTTTCTGCGTTTAATTTACCAAGCGCTCACTGACCTTTACCAGCAAGCTGAAAATCAATTTCAAGCTCTACTTCAAAAAAATATGTTACATGATCATTGTTAGGTCGTGTATTAATAAGGAAATCAAACCTAATGGGTCTCTAAAAGGAACGCTTTTCTCTCTTCGGTGACTTGAAACTCCCTGAAATGCTGGAGGGGGGGGAAGAGTGTGACAAATGCACATGCCGCTTCCTTAACACACTTAGCCCTTCGTAAAGGGCACCTGCACTGGGCGGAAAAGGCCAGAATGGTCTGGAATAGCCAGGAACAAACCACAGTTTTTCTTTCTTTTTTTTTTTAACCAATTCCTTGGTGGATCCTAGACGTTTCATGTGGTCAAGCACAATCAATCCATCATCTCTGAAGCCCCAATCCTATCAGAGCAACAAAGCACCCCCTCCCCTCCCACTCACTCTCTCTGAGCCTTACACTAACCCAGGTCACAGCCCAGTCCATATAAAGCCTGCTCACCTTTAGCCAAGTGAAAGATGAAGGGGTTCGAGTCACACTTAAACGCTTCAAATGCTGCCTCCGGCTTAGGGAAAGCTAAAAACGGACGGAGGCAGCGCGAGCGTGCGAAAGCAACAGAGTGAGAAAAAAAAAGGGGGGGATGGATCAGCTAAAGAGATTTCACGCACTCCATCCTAGAAAATGACCCGACAAAAGCGTGTGAATTTGTGTTTGCACACATTCAATTTACGAGAGCGACACGAGCTGGCCGAGGCATTTGGACCTCAGTTCGATTGGATGGCACTGTTAAGGGCCAGGGAGCACGGGGCTGTATACCTCCATAGATTATACATGAATTTGAGAGGTTGTGCACTTAGGTTGTCTACCGCTCCGCTGGGAGTGTCAGGAAAACCGACATTTCCCTCATCCGCCCAGAAGCACAGGAGCAAAATCCAATCTCTGTTCTCATCACATCTGTGTGCCCTACAGAACCACCACTGGGGAAAGCGGGTTCTCTCGTTCTCACACAAACACATACATACACACGCGCACACGCCCATGAGAGAGGAGTCCCCCTGCACTAATGGCTGTGAACACCTAACCTGACCACTTCATTTTCTGCCGCTAATTACAGTATCTCCTGGTGCAGATGTTTCTGTTTCAATTCTCCTCCCTGGCTCACTGGAGTGTAAAACGCCCAAGCCCCGGAGATCAATTATAGAGGGGTATTTACAGTGCGGGGTGCAGTGAAATGAGGTAGTGCTGACAAACTTCATCAACCACTCATTTTCCTCTCCACCTCCTCCTTTGCTCCCCTCTCTTGCCAATTCACTCTCACTCAAAAAAGACAGACACACACACGCACACACACACACAGTCCTCCTCTACCTGACAGAAATCTCTAGAGAGAGACACATTCATCATGCAGCTGGAAAATGCTCTGTGCAAATAACAAGCAATTAAGTTTAGAATGTGAGCTAGTGCGTCAAGGGGGTAGCATGCCCCAGACCTCTGAGAGCTGTATGTATATGTGTGAGTGTGTGTGTGTGTGGGACATGGGTGATTTTTATTTAAAAAGCAGATGGCACTGAGGAAATGAAGATGAATGGGACACAGGCATGGTGTGAGATGGGAGGCAATTATCTGTGTCAACCCTGGGAACACAAGTGTTGGGGCCTACGCTGACACGGCCGAGCCTGGGGCTTGATTAGTCAGTCAGGCTGCGTCCGGAGCACGGGGAACTGGGCAGCGACGGCCTTTACCTCCTCGCAGTCTCGGAGGACCGCGGCACTACAGGGAGGCTGTGCCAGACAGAAATATGCCCTTCATTTATTTTTGCTGTTGGACATCTGAGTAAAGTTAAGTATGAAACAGAGAAGTAGCGCTTTCCCCCCTTATGATGAATCGCATCAGGCCAAGACCACACACTCTTTCTCTCTCTCTCTCTCTCCTCCACACTCCAATCTAATTTGAGATAAGTCAGAGCAGAACAACAGTGCGAAGGCCTTTATCTATGTCATGGGTGGAGAGAGAGAAGGCTGCCAGTGAATAATTTAATTCGTGTATGCTTGCACACGAACGGCAGGGAGTCCTATTAAAAGCAATAAGCTCTAATAGGGTTACAGCTTAATTTTTTAAGTGCCTCGATAACGATTGTGAGGCAACCCTTTGACGAGGTAACTGACATTGCAATCTTACGCCGCTGATTTGTAATATGCTTGCCACAACCATAAATAATGCAAAGAAATTCAATTGTAGATCATTAGCGTCTTCACTTGCACAGAAGTAATATGAAGATATTTAGCACTTGGCCTGATACTATGAAGGTATACGAGTTCTCGGTAGGAGATCAAGGCTGGTGTTACATGACTGTTTGTTGCTCTCAACTTAGAAACAATGAGTTCATAGGGCCATGGGAATTAAGTACCTCTGGGAGAATTTCATATTTTGGTAAGACACAACAATTTGTGGGATTTCCTTGCAAATTATTACTATGACTCAAACAAGACTCAATTGACACTTTAAGATGGCTTTCAAAAATAAAAGTGGTAAAAAGTCATTGGGGAAAAGGATTATTTAAAGAAAAAGAAAAAAAAAAAAGAATACTTAACATCCTACATTTATTTAAAGAATCATTCTGGATGCAGCTTTCAAGCTTATCTCCAAGGATATTTGAAGAACACATTAACACTCAATTGTACCCACTCAAACCGCATATTAACACCAGGAATGCTTCAGTAATAGCTCTTACAGCATCAAGAGAGAACGGTAATCAAGAGGACAGGTAGACATTGCGTAGGAAAGAACCCTAAAACTAAACCTCACGAATAATAATTATGAACCCTTATTTTTTTTTTCCATGTTAGCCAAGTCTTACCTTTTGCTAGCGATCCATACAGGTAGGTGAACCCCAAAGTAAAGCAAACATTTAAGTAGGTGAAGAATGCACAGTACATTAAAGGCGGATAATTCCACACGGCTGCATGCAGTGAGTCGGTAAAGCGGTTAACGAGCAATCATGCTTAGCGTCAGGTGGAAACACGCTGGACAGGCAGGGCTTGAGATGCGAGACAATGCAGACAAGCAAACAGCAGTCAATCACTGGAACATCAGGCACTGCGTTCGCCGGTATACACTTTGGTTAAAACACATTTGTTAAATTGGCAAGAGCCCGAAGGTCAGAAGACGAGGTTAGGCACCATGCGAGTGAAAGAGAATTAATTAAGCCAGGGAGGACCGAAGCTAAACAGTCGAAGAACAAAGCCAATGAACGAGGGTTAAGGTTAGCGTTGCAAGAGAAATAAAATCAAGAGCTGAAAAAGAATGAAAGGCGAGCGAAAAAAAAAAGAGATGTTTTTTTTTTTTCCTGGTTCTTTTTATTTATTTATTTGTTACCATGATTGTACTCCTTGAGAACGGGCCTCTGCGGGCTGCGCCTGGCCGTTTGCTCTGGCTCCTCTGTGGAAATGGGACATGACACAGACAGTGCAGTGTGAGAGAGACAGTGAAACACTCAAAGACTTTCAGAAGCACCTGTTCCCATTGAGAGCTAAGCGCTTATCATACGCTGCATTTAGACAATGACTCTGATTTCCTTCAAAATGACCAGTGCAGTAGGAGGTTGATTACTTTCGGTTACATTCGGAAAATGTAAGCATATGGCTCACAGCAAGAGAACAGAGCAAGTGGGCATTTTTTGGGGGTTGAATCACTTCGCCGTCTCATTTTCATAAGCCCATTATGATGGCTACATCAGTCTAACAAAACTGGACTGGCTGGTGAGGAAAAGAATCCCTGTGACCCTACAGTTTAGTTTATCGAGTCTGGGGAGGACTCAACACCCAGACAAATATCTAGACAATACTTACTTCATATCATCTTCTAACTGAATAAACATACACATTTTCATACATGACATACTCTAATTGTCACTCACATAAAAATGACAAAAAGTTTGAGAACTGTAACATCATTTTTCACTTCAGCTGTGAGATGGTCCCTCAGGGCCACATGTAACTTGTGATAATAGCTGATGCTCTTAAGTGTTGATTTTCTCATTTAATGTTAGCGTATATTACAGTTTGAGAATGTAAGTGTTGATATTCTCATTTAACATTAGCGTATATTATAATTTGAGAATGTAAGTGAGAGAGAGAGAGAGAGTAAGGTGGTATGTATATGTGTAACCCTGAGTGGTTCTGTTCCTGGGCCAGTCTTTGTAGAGCCACGGTTTTTAGATAGGCTGTGTTTACTGAGAGCCTCTGTCAGAGTGATAACGGGGAGGGGGATAAGTACAGACAGTCGCCCCCTGAACCAGCTCTGCCATCAGCCTGCCTGTGTAAGCGTCTGACCCAGACAAATGTCATGGTGGAGCTAGGACTCCTGACACCCACGTGGCCCCAGCTCAAGCTCGCTGAGCCAGGGAGATGCTCCAACACCGCCTTGAGGCTCAGTACTGCTTATATGAACACAGGATCTCAATTTTCCTTTTGCAGCAAGTGTAATCTGCCAAGAACCACAGAGAAGTGGGAGAAGGCTGAGACCAAGAGAGGGGGTATAAGCACAGTTAAGAAAGAAAGAGAGAGAGAGAGAGAGAGAGAGAGAGAGAGAGAGAGAGAGAGAGAGAGAGAGAGAGAGAGAGAGAGAGAGAGAGAGAGAGAGAGAGAGAGAGAGAGAGCGCGAGCATAAAGCAGGGTAGGATGACTAGTGGTGTAGAGGATTGAGGGAAAAGGGGAGTAAGGGTTTGAGGGAGGATTTGAGAAAAGAGTCAGGAAGAGGTGGAGAGGAGAGACTCACCTCTGGGCCTGGGTGCTCTCTTCCGTCGATCTCTGAATGCTGCTCCAGACTGGAGGGCCTCCAGCAGGCTATCCATCACACCAGTCTCATCGTTTTCTGAGAAGAAAAAGAAAAAAAGAGAGCAGGGCAGGAGGAGAGAGAAACAACAAGGAGAAGAAAGAAAGATAAAGAATGAGAGAGAGAGAGGGAGAGAGAGAAGAAAAAAAATATTAGACAAGGCAGGATTCTTTTGTCATTTTCATCTGCTGGCTGGCTTTGAGGCTTTCCGCAGTAATTCAGAAGCATTGCACGCTGTACAAGGCCACAACGTCTGAACTCAAAGCTTGACCATTTGAAAACCAGACAAGTCCGTAACTCTCCCATACATCACCTGCATGATTTTTGCAGCTTACAAATCTACAGTATTTGTGCCTTTGATGGCCATATCGTAAAAAACCTGGCCAAAAGTTCAAGTTATTAACCTCAGACTATTAGCTTTTACACAGCGTGGGGAGGCCTTGTGGGGGAACGAGCAGAAAGGCCCATACGTCCGCCCTGCAGTGCCCGAGCCCCATAGCAGGTCTCAGGTCCGACTGTAATTCTGTCCCACCTACAGCAGTGTGCCTGGTGTTTTACAGAATGCATGACACAGCAGATAAACACCATGCTATTTACAGAGAGCCAGAGACAGAGAGAGAGAGAGAGAGTGTGCGAGAGAAAGAGAGTGAGTAAATAAATATTGCCCATAGAAAAGTGTGGCTTTCAGCAGTTTTTAACTCCAGAGGTGACAGGCTTGTGTGTTTGAATTGTGCACCAGGGAATGCTGGCAAGCACAAAGAGCCTTGATAACACAGTAACCCTAAATATTAATCTCTCTCACACACACACACACACACACACACACACACAAACACGTGGATAGGCGAGCGGGAAAAGAACTGTTACCAACAGTAATTGCAATGAGGTTATGTTTACCTCTATGTGCACAGTATACACTGATTAAATAAGTAGAGGACAAACAGAGAAGGCCTTTATATATTTTCTCTAAGTAATGCAATATTCTGGCACAATATCCACTTAATCAACGGGAATGAGGATCATCGGATGGTATTAGATTTCCCACACTGTGTTAAATTTGTTCTGTTTATTGTTTGGTTGAGGTTTAGAAAAAAAAAGAAGAAGAAAAAGAAGACGACTGAAAAAGAAAGAAGACTGAAAGCAGGCAACAGACTAGTTATAGTAACAATAAACGGGAGGTGAAAAAAGAGAGAGGAGAAGAAGAAGAAGAAAAAAAAAAAGTCGCTCTCAGATATAGTAGTGCAACAATTCGCAAAACCTCTTCAATACCAGTCTGACATCACGCTATTGACTTTCTGGTTCCTTAGATTGTACCTGCTTTTAAAGTCTGCTTAGCAAACTCTGAGTGTAGGGATCTGACATGCTTAGCACAATGCAGTTTAAAGAAAGTAGCAGGTCTGGCAGTGTGTGAAACTCTAATGATGACACTATGATTCCTGTATACAAATCAGAACTCCACTCTGAGCGTGGGCTGAATGTTTCAGCACTGGGTTACTTGCTGACTTTCATCTCTTGGGATTCTTTTTGACAATTAATGGGTTTTTTTTGTTGTTTTTTTTTTGTATTTTCTCTCCCTGGTTTTTTTTTTTTTTAAACACCTACAATTTTGATTCCCATTAAACTGGGGGGGGGGGGGGGGGGGGCGACGAACCTTTGAGAGATAGACATTTAATGATTTGTTAGTTTGTGTAATGCTATCATTATCAGAAGAGAGTAGACAGATAATGTATATCTTTTTCTCTCCTAGGGAAGGCAAACCCACATTACTGCTCAACATCAGAGGCACATTAATGATGAGGGTTTGCTCCATTTGCTCCCATGTTGATTGAACCATTGTCACAGCAACAAAGACAAGTCAAACTGTGTTGAGAGAGTCAAAGGACCTTAATAATATCACTGCGAGATAAAACAGAGGGGTCAGTTTCAATCAGTCTCTATTCTTGAGGTTTATTCACAGGATAGAGAGAGCACAGCAAAGTGAAGTCTAGGTAACTGGAGTTGCTATTATGTGGGGGGTGTATGGTTTTGATATTTAAGGGTGATGGCATGTGGGAACTTGGTAGGCAGGATGGGAAAGGAGAGGAGGGGAGGGGAGGGGAGAGGAGAGGAGGAGAACGTGGTTGACCTTTGGCGGTCGGATTTTACATAGGAGCGGAGAGAAACTCAACAGACACGCAATGACATAGTGTGAGTATTTCATTCCTACATCTGTCACTTTCAAAACGCGTTCACTTTACAAGTATGCTCTGATTGCCCATCAAATCTTCTCTACAGCTTGACGTGCTATTCAAGAAAGCAATCCTATGAACCTGACCCCCCCCCCTCCCCCAACAAGTTTAATTCATAATCATTTCTACCTCTTAATTTATTTATCAACACACTGTCCTTTTCCTACTCTGGATTTTTATCTACTGTACTGTCTTTTTGAATTGTTATACTGACAGGTGCTCTTAATGACAGAGGTGAGAAATGAGTGATGCGGTTCAATCGGCTATTTTTACACTGGAGCGTCGGGGTAATGGTGGCAGCCTAGTCTCGGTGTAGGAAAATGAGGCGTGAATGTCAATCACTTATTGCGTTGTTCCAACACAGAGGAGCGGCTTCCGCCCACCCCTCAGGAACCGACGGTGATGCCGGCTGCCACGGCGACAGCCTTGCCTTAGAAATAAGGGGTATGATTCGTCTGCTTACAGACAGGCTTCTCTGTCATCGTTTAACGTAGACTCTACAGTCAGACACTATTAGGAGACCAAAAGGATATGTGGGTTTATATAGTAGCTGCCTTTTTTTTTCTTTTTATGTACAGTATAGTTATGATATTAATTAAAGGACTACGATATTTTTTCAAAGACCAAGCAGCATGAGATGAAGACAAAGGATAACGGGGAGAAGACAGAAAACAAACTGATTGCAGCATGAAAAGAAAAAAAAAGAGAGAGAGAGGACAAAAAAAGTGTGATCGGGGTGGGGTAGATTATCATGGTGTCTCAGGTCCCATTATGTGTGATGAACCATGTGTAGTATTATACCAGCTTATGCAGAGCCAACAGTAAAAGAGCTGAATACCATGTACAGTTGCATCTCAATATGTTTTTCATTAATACACTGGTTGTCAGTAACAAAGCATGCGTTTCCTTAATATGATCCCACGTTACCCTTCTCAAAATGTCAACAGCTACCAGTATCCACGAGGGACACCCAGTGTATTAACACGGCACCGAGTCACTTAGAGAGTCTCTTCAGATCGCCTGCATTACTCTGGTCCTGGTCCAAGGCTGGACTAGTCTATTCACAATGTCACACAATGTTCTCTTTCCACTCTGATCAGGCCCTGAACATAATCAAGCACCCAAGATACATGCCACTTAGGCAAAAAAAAAAAAAAAAATAGCGTTTCAGATTAGATGAGGAGAGAAGGACAGTAATAGAAAAGATTAACATATCTATTTACAGTTTCATTATGTTCTAAGGCAGTGTTAATTCTTTTTTTTTTTATTGAACAGCGAGTGGATGACAATCTCCTGACGAGTGAAATGGATGGAGTGAAAGAGAGAAAAAGAGTGAGCGATGAGTGAGAGATGATCACCCGCTGAGTGTCTGATGGACAGGGAGGGGAAGAAGTGAGGGTTTAATAAGACACACAGTGAAGCCAATAGCTGGTGGTATGAAAGAGAGAACTATGGAGTGATTTAGTGAGGCACAGGGGCTTGTTTGGACTGATTACCAAAGCACAGCATCATTCCACTTTACTCCTCTCAAAAGAAGCAGACGATGACAAAAATATCCAACTCGATAATCTGTGAGGCCGGATTCAAGACACCGAGTGGTTTGGACTTTCCCTCAACCTAATTTTAGAAATTTGTGGCTGCACTTGAGTAAATGTCTAGTGACTCAGAGAAACTGAATGGATTTAACAAACACTTTAGTTTTGGCACGTAAAAGATTTACAGTGAGTTTTGGAGAAAACATGGTTTTACAATTCTGTAAAAAAAAAAAAAAAAAAAAAAAATTGTTTTGCAAACTGTTTTACAGCTACAATTTGTTTAAAACCTGCGTCACTAAGAAACGAGTTTTAATGTACTGAAAGTTTGTTTTGGCAATTTTCTTGTCCACATTGAATTTTCCCCTCTCTGAAAACTTACATATTCATGAAAAATATGAGAGAAAAATAGCTGTCAGGTTATACCTTAAACTGCCCAAAGGAGGAAAAAAAAGCAATCAGATCCAATGAGTACAGCTGACAAGACATTTTGCAATGGCCCGCCTACAAGGAGAGCTTGAGATGGAATAAAAATAGAACGTTTGTGATCTTAAGTGTCTTGTTTCATTGTTGAGATGAAGTAGAATTCAAAATGTTATAAATTGGGTTCCAAATAAGACATCTGAAAAATTAAAAGTTGAAGTTGTTTTGACATCCAAAATATACTGAGAAGAGGGTGTTTCTGAGCCACTGAAAAAAAAAAAAAAAAAAAAAAAAAAAAAATATATATATATATATATATATATATATATATGCATGCAATCTAAAATGACAGGCAATGAGGTCATCAGTTTTGGCATGCTGCTCTTCGAAAGAAACAATACTTATGATATTTATTGATGGATAGGGTCTTCATCACCATCTTTGTACGAGGTCAAAACAATCTAATGAAAAAAAAATAAAGAAACGAAAAGAAGTGAGAGACAGAGTAGGCTAACATATGCTATCCATAGATATTGAAATGTCACTGTCTTATTCAAATTTTCCCCCAGCAAACTGACAGGACAGGTGTTTTGATGTGCAACAAAACTCAGATGAAAGCATAAGTGTTTTTGACTTATCTCTACTGGGTAGTGATCATGTGATTACAAACACAGTGTCTTTGAAGAGGAGATTGGTGGAGACGAAAAAAAAGGACGTTTATCATCCATGCCACTATAATTACTTCATCTGTGACCTTTCCTGTTCCTTCTCTTCCTCTCTTTCTCATCTTCCACATCATGTCTTTTCAACGGATACACTGAACAAATCTGAATTTCATTTCATTTCATTCAGTATCAGTTTTGCAAAATGCCAACTGTCAATCTGATATGATGGCTGTAAATCCTGATTTTATAGTAATTTTTTGAGCTTAAAGGTCAAGGATTCAAAAGTACTTTCTTTTATCTCTATCACCAGAAGAAAAAAAAAAGTTACCTAGTCTTGGAGCAGCATACAAATCCTTTACAGACATGCTTAACCCGTGGTTAATGTGATAAGCCGCTGTCCAGTCCGCAGATTTGACCATGTATATGAAGGGCCGTATTGGTCTATGAAAGTCATGGTTTGCTATGAAGGGATGTTTGGGGAGGTGGAGGCGGTTGGTGTAGGTAAGGGTTGGGGATAATAAATTATGAGTTGGAAGACATTTAGAAAACACCCCCCCCCCCCCAAAAAACAACAAAACAAATAAACAAATACATTCACCACACATGTTTTTGATTGTGGGATAAGGCAACATTAGCCCCTGGATTAATAAAGAAATTCATAATTCACTGTAAATGACTGTCCATGTGACACACTGTGTAGTTTTACATGTTAAATGAACCTTGACTCAGTGCATGATTGTTCACTTCTAAATATACATGACATATAAAGGTGAAATATGTGATTTATGACATCTCTCTCTCCACTGAAGTTGTCCAAGAAACAGTAATGTGACGTTCCCTCAAGAAAATTAATACATATTTTCACACACAAAGTATAATGTGTAATAAATAATGTATAATGTTTAATAAATAATAAATTATGCTTCTGCTGTAAAACATACTGAGTGGGTAACCACCACACATTCTTAGACGACCCCCCCCCCCCCCCCCCACCCCACCCCGCCTCTTTGAGGTTGCCTGTATGTCGGTCTTCATACATTTCTAAGTTAATTTTGTATTCAGTAACCTTCTTGCTGGAGGGAACGTCGCCAGGGCCTGACTCTGAGAAGTTTCACTGGGACGGCCTGTCCCCACAAGAGAAGAGTTGACATGCCGAGGTAACAGGCCAGATCACTGGATCTGTTGTTATCTACCTCAGATAGGATATTGCATTGGGACGTTACACCACGTCCCAGTTCTGCTGTCCGTGTGGTCCGCTTCATCCATCTATACATGCAACTGAGAGACTACAGTGTGAACTCTCCTCCATCAGCCCAGCTCTTCATCATTACACTGTAGGAAAGACTCTCCCAACATTTCCCTTCCATTTCCACCTGCGCTACAGTCATTTATCATGGGCTGCCTCCCACTTCCTCTCCGACCAGCCCTCTTCCTGGCCCACCACCCACTTTCAGAAACTGTTCTGCAAACTCCGACAGAGCAAACTCTGCCAGCTAGACAAGGCTGGTATCGCCGCCCCCTTTAACTGACAGACTCTGAGGATAAAGAAATAAGAGGCGGCAACAGTAACCTTGAAACACTAAAGACCTTATTTGAAGTCAGACTGACTTTGATGGGAGGAGGCACGTTTCAGCTCTAGCTCAGTGCAACAGTGGAGGCCGAAGAGAGAGAGAGAGAGAAGGAAAGAAAGAACGAATGAGAGAGAAAGAAATCTAGACAGAAAGAGAGGAACGAAAAGAGAGACCACCTTGACAAAATAAACAGTACGGCAGGGCAGAGGGTTGCTTCATCTAACTTTTAAAAAGTTATGCTTTCAAGGGAAGAAATACACAGATATG
The DNA here is from genome assembly GCF_902362185.1 of Chanos chanos. Classification (NCBI taxonomy): domain Eukaryota; kingdom Metazoa; phylum Chordata; class Actinopteri; order Gonorynchiformes; family Chanidae; genus Chanos; species Chanos chanos. The sequence continues at coordinate 13,384,339 of NC_044498.1, forward strand.
TGTTTGTGTGTGTGTGTGTGCGTGTGTGTGTGTGTGTGAGAGAGAGACAGAGCCTGACAGAGACAGCAGGTTTCCATGGCGTTGAGGAAAAAAAAAAGCAGAGAAAGCTTGGAATATGATTAAAAGCTAATTGCTGTGAAAGAGATTTGAGATGTGGAAGAGAAGAAGGACTGCTCAGAAGTGAAGAGAGAGGAAGTACGGGGTAATCCCCCTTTGAAGATAGCGCCGCTCAATCACGCTTTGATGTTCGCCCCCTTTCTGCCTCACTCCATTTTATTTGGGCACCTGTGACTGGATGACACACACCATAGTGACGCGTAAAGAGCGTTTTGCTCTTTCTCCCTGTCCTCTCTCTCTCTCTTGCCCTCCTTTAAACGACGATCTCATGAATACATACATGGCGAGTGGAAATGTAAAGCTGAATCCAGATGGTGGTATCAGAGTGATGTCAGTCTAAGCTATTGTACATGACATGGTGAGACCAGGCAGCTGGGCATTCAAGACACACTTAACGCGCACTGCTTCGTACTTGTGTTACAGTTCTCGTTGAAAGGACACTGATGTGAGTAAGTGCTCTGTGGGTTGTCTCTCTTTTTTTTTTTTTGGTGTTCCTTTTGGTACTGAGAAAGCAAACACTGCCTCATATCAGTGAATGAAAACAACACAAAGGTGTCAATCCAAGAACAATTACTGGTGGCAGGCAGCAGTTTGATGTCTGAGTGGAGCCTGATCAAAAGTGGATCAATGATAAACTCAGGCAGGGCGTGTAATGGACAGCACTTTACCGTCGATTTGGAAAACCGAGGCTGCTCTTCCTCAACTCCAGTCCGACCGAGGCTAAATGCCACAATAACCTCAGTTAAAACACATACACAGAGAGAGAGAGAGAGAGAGAGAGAGAGAGAGAGAGAGAAGAGGATTCACAAGTGAAAAGGGCCGGTGGGATGTTTAATGTTTTGTGGAGGAGAGAGGCTTTCATGCTTTGTGAGTGAAGTATCCATTAGCAGGAGGTCTGAGAGAGGTAGTCTGCGTTTACAGAATTTCAGAACGGACAGAAGTTAGCCCGAGGCCTGTTAAACACGCTCTCTCAGCCTCCCCTCCACCTCCTTTACCTCTCTCACATGTTATAATCGGTATAATTCAAAAACAGCTATAACCATGTAATAACCATATCAGCCAAGAAATAAGATGTTTATTACAAACAGACATTCGAGAATTAGATCTGAATGCAGCAGTAGAATACAATGGTGTTTTCTTTTCCTTTTTTCTTGTTTACATCACATCATATATATATCTCCAAAATGAAGATATGTGACAAATGAGGTGCTTGGTAGGTGAGGACTGACCAATAGTGAGGCATTAGGGGGTTAAGGAGATCTTTAGAGGTGAAACTGAAGGGTAGACTCAGCCTCTTCTCCTCCTCCTCCCTTATGACAGCCTCTTTTCTTTCTTACCCACGTTTCTATAGTTCAAAGCCACTGGGCTTGTTCTGAATGTTAAATACAAGTCTGCAGTGCAATCTATCCATGATAAGCATAATACACCACCAGTGCACCCTGTGAGTAAATGTGACTGATCTGTCAAAGAGCAAACACACACACACACAGACATGCAAATATACACACATATGAACTCACATATCCACATATCCAGCTCTCGCTCATTCATTCTAAAATGCGCAGACGCTGATGCATCAGCCCGTTTTCAACACAAACTTCAGTCTCCGTAGACTCCATATGCAAATACAACATGCCAGCTCCCCCTGAGAGTGACTGTGATGTCGATAAAAAGAGAGAGAAAAAAAAAAAATGTAAGAAAAAAGTCTTTTCTGCTGAAGGTGAAAGCCAGTTCAACCACAGCTAGGGAAAAAAAAAAGAAGAAAAAGAAAAAGATATAGAAAACCAGCCACGTCTTGGAGGGATGCAATCAGTAGGCTAAGCTGTAACTAAATTTAAGTGGCCAAAATACATCCAGACACACACCCACACACATACATCCACACAGACGTTCTCACAAACGTTTCTCAATATCCTACCATGTGGCTGCGGCTTTGGGCTTTTGTTCAGTTGTTAGTTAATAAAATGAGCAGCTATGAAGTACAAGAGAGAAGCCTTTTTGCTTCATAAAGACAATTCTAAACATCTAACTGGCTGCCTGCTCCCTGGTGACATTACATTTTAACCCACAGTGCCAGACATTGCTCTGGAGGCTGTGTGGGTGAGCTAACTGCTGCTCTCAGGTCAGTGAGAGTCATGCAGTCTACACAGAAGGCCGCAGCTGAAAGACGAATACAAAAGTAATTACTGGAATAGTTTTGCAATTGTTCAGACTAATCACCAGAGGTCTTATGAGATGAAAAATTGTCCAAAATGCAGAAATGTCCAAACCATGGCACAAAAGGTGGAAAAAAAATAAATAAAATATCGGTAGAGCAAAACCCACACACTTCTGTGGGTAGCTGATACTATGCCAGTATACAGTGACCCCTAAAGCATACAGTGAGTCAGACTGCTGATTAATTCTGGTTTTGCTGAGAGGGCCTTTCTAGTAAAAACAAAACAAAACAAAACAAATCAAAACAAAACCAGCCCAAACTTTATTTCAATTTATTGTGAAGAGAGTATTTAGCAGCAAAGCTCAAACTGCTTTATTAATTTACTGAACTAGACGATTTTTTCTGTGCCCCCTGTTTTAACAGGAAGAAAGAGTTACCAAATAAACAGTGATACTACCATAACTGCTTCATTGGATCTGGTAAAATCATACTTTTGAGGGGAGAGAGAGAGAGAGAGTAGTGGACATTTTAAACTTTGAAAAGAGGATCAATCACCCCAAATGCTCACAGAAAACATGAGGCCAGTAACAACAACCGTTCAGGAGGTACACAGCCCTCTGTCTAAACCACATTTCAGTCATGTCTGACCCTCCCTATTTTCATCCAAGCGTCGTATTCATCATCTGTTTATCTGTACAACCCTTCAGCTGTCCAGCCGTGTTTCCTTGTCTTCATGCTGCTGTAAAGTGCGTTTGTACCGTGAACATGACATAATAAAGGCACATGGTATGCACGACAGGGCCACTCTTTCTCTCAGCAAGAATCGCACTGTTTCCAACCTTTTCAGTGAACATGCAACACGCACGTACATACAGAAATACACATACGAGAACACACGTGTCCCTGTGCACAGGGTGGGTGGTTTCTATTAATATACATGTGTGTGATTGTGAATGTACTTACATACTGAAAGAAATGTATTGACTTGATGTAAATGCTTGCGACTGATGTCCTTTCATAAAAACAGAAATTAAATATTTATCAGGAACATAAGGGACTTTAGAAATCAGCGTAAAAAATAAATGCATGTTTAGCAACAACATAATCTGCTGCATGTTCTTCTAGTGATGGCCTCACTAACCCTCATTTAGACCAGTATGTCTATGCCTTACAAATTAGTACCCGTGTAAGGATCTGTGTTACCAGTCACAGAGGCCTTTAGAAAAAATGGCATGAGGGAAAAGGTGTTTTCCTGATGCCAAATGGAGGAGGTCACTGAATTAGTTTATGTATAGTTTCATCGGCGGAAACACTGAGGAAACTGTTTTGTGTCCTCTTGCTGACTGTCCCTTAAATCTAATCAGATCAGAAATGTCATTTTGGTTTTGTTTTGATTCTATTACTGCCATTTCGTCTGTCTCCGTAATGCCTCACATGCAGACGAGGGTGTGTGTGTGTGTATGTGTGTGCGCACGCATGTGATGGAAGGAAGGAATAAATGGGTTCATTCATTAAAGTTACACACCATTAAAAAATGAGTTTTTTTTCAGTACAGTGAACAAACTTCACCGCGCTCCATGCGGATGTGTTCAGCGAGGATAATGTGTTCAACGTGCCATATTCGTGTCACTGTCAGAGACACGACACGTGCACTCACACCTTACAGAACAAACTAAAATCAGTCTGTTAGAGTGATAGTTGTTGAATGCGGTGCACTAGATCAATGGCAGCATCCAATAATAAGGCACACTCAAAACAAAAGGTTTCTCTGATTAAGGCGCTCTCTCTGCATCTCTCTCTCTCTTCCCCTCACTCTCTTGTCTGGAATCGACCCTGTCTGAGTCCAGAGCGGTCTCTTTCCTCCTGTCTCATTTAACAATCACAAGGACCAGGAAAACCCAATGTGGGGCCGCACTGCCCTGACAAGAGCTTTACATATTTAGCCGTGATTCGGCTTAAGGCTTTGATCAAATTTAGCTCATTCTGGTCATAACTGACTTCACATTCGCTGAAAAGGGTGGAACTAATGGTCTTTCTTTTGGTTCTTGTGATGGAACATGTTTTATTAAAGGACTCAATGGCACTACCGATATTAAGCCCATTAAAATATAGTCCAGTCGCTATGCCCGTGGCAGCTGTGCTACGTTTTAACCAGTTCCGGGAACTATTTAGCACCTTCTTTATTACTGATAACGGCCACTCACGGGGACACGAGAGGCTGCGAACCTTGCCGGGGTCCAGTCATGTTGATATCCCTTACCTGTGTTCACTTCCAGAAGCCTCTTTTTCTTCATCTGCCGTTCCTGCTTCTCTCGTTCGGCTTTCTCTTTGGCTGCCCGTGCTCTCCTCTGCTTCTCCTCTGCCTCCCTTCTCCTCATGTTCTCCTTCGAGGCTTGCTATGTAGACAAGAGACAGAGATGGGATAGTGTGTTAAGAGACTGAGGTAGTGGCCATAAAACAGGCACCCAAAACAAACAAACAACCAGACAAACAAACCAAAACCCTCCGATGCAGGACTCTGAGAGAGAGAGAGAGAGAGAGAGAAAGACACTTTTCAAAGATGGGAAGAGATATAAAAGAACAAGAAGAAGATCTGGGGAGTGGCAGAGAGGGCTGAGAACGTGGGATCTAGGGGAAAAAAAAAAAAAAAAAAAAAAGTGCGAGACAGCTAATGAAAAGGAAATGATACAATGCGTAATGGGAGAGAAGCAATAGAATCAGAGGAAAGCAGGCAAGAAAAGAGGAAAAAGGTAGAAGCAGGAATAGGAACCACAAAAAAAAAAAAAAGAACAGAAGGACAGAGAGAAAAAAGAGAGACATCTCATTAGCAAAAACCTCTTTTCACAGTAATTTTGACAGCAGACCAAACACTTCACATATTCTCAAGAAAGTCCGAGAGGTAAGCAAAGGCCTCTTATTTGTTAAATCTTTTTATTTTTTATTTCTTTGTCTTTTTTTTTTTGGGAGCCATTAGTGGCTGTAGAGGCTTATTAGAAATATATAACTCTTATTTCCACAGATGAAAGATAGTTTTCGAGGTGTAAGAAGACTCAGACAATCAGAACAGGCAGCGGAATCTGAAAAACATCATTAGAGCAGAGTCACCTCTCTACTATAGTACTCTCCTACTCCCTTTCTTAAAAGCCACGCAGACGGCACAGATGTGATTTGAAAAACACAGCACCTTTAAAGAATAACTGGGAAAATGACACACCTCATACACGGTGAGTGGGGGAAAAATAGAATAAGAGGCAGAGAGAAGAAAAGGTTCTTTCAACACTACCGTATATTATCCAGAGGCTTACACACACTTACAGTGTTAGTGTTATGAAGTTGTTACACTCATTTTCTGGGTAAAAGCCATCCATATAACTACAACAGGATGTGACAATAGGGCTTGTTTTGGCGGAGAATAGTCAAATGCTGCTCAAAATAGATAAAAGCTTTATGTAACACGAGGAGAAAAAAAAAAAAAATTCAAAATGAATTACAGTGGAGGTATATCCACGTGTGTCCCTGATCATGAAGCGGCACAGATTTTCATGGTCGAGTGTTTACTGTGGTTCAGGAAAATACTACTCTTGGTGCAAAAGAAATGCAGAAATGTATAGGGTACATGGTTAAAGCAGATACAGGTTGCTAAAACCGTCGCATATCCTTAAAATATCTTTTTTGTTTCTTTGTCCGTACCCTACAGCAGGATCTTTCAATGCATCGATTCTAATCAGCGAGAGGAGGACTAGTGCGAGTTCTCACACTGAAGGGGAACAGCAGGCAAAGTAAACGGCCTGCTTTCTGGAACGTCTAAATTCTGCTCCGATGACAACCCGCCGAGCTCTCGCTCTCTCACAGTCCTGGAGCATGCTGGCGTCTTATCGATGTCTTTCATTTTACACAAAACACTTTCAAACATTCACTCATTCTTCTCTCCTCTCACTCATAGACGGCTGAGCAACTGGAGAGCTTAAAAATAAATACATAAATAAATAAATAAATATATAAAGGGGGAATGGGGCGGTTTGGGAGGAGGCGGGGGGGGGGGGCAGTTGGCTGCGGCATTGCGCAAAGACATATATATGTCGGCGTACGGCTTAAAGATCTTAAAGATCCATACTACCAGTGGGCAGGACTTTTATTAAGCAGGATATATGAGTATTGACATTGTGCACAGTGGCATATAACTTATATGATAACAGAGCTTATTCCCGTTGCTTATGCAGTTATGGCCACGGTGCACTGATATCAGCGTAAATCCATGCAGTGTGCAGATACGGAGACAGACGCTTTTAAATCACCTTAAAGCAGCTTTCCCTCTTCACACTTCTGTGACTACGCTTCAGACAGAGGGCCTGAGCTTTAAGGACTTTCATTAGAATTAAGAGTAGCGGTAAACTCAGTCAAGTGTAAATATGAATCCCAAAGCACACATACCAATACAAACACGCGGGAGAAAAGGATGTCTGTCACCATGCTATTCTTGAACGGTCATATTTTCACAATTTTGAAATGGACAGCATTGAATGAATGCTGATTATGGTTTTTTCTTTTTTTTTCCCCTGGGGTGTACAAACATTTTTATCAGTCAGCAATGTGAAAATCGTCTCCTAAATGCAAACATATTGTAATAATCAGGGCACTGTAACTGTACAAACTGAATTAACAGCTATTTGGATTTTTGCTGATTTGGTGATAATTTGGCCAAAAGATAAATCTTAGAGCACCTCTGAAAAACGTGTAGGTCAGAGAGACTGGGAAATTAAAAAAAAAACAAAACAAAAAAGAACAGCCTCTGATGTCCATCAATCGGCAATCTGTACTGCTGACACTGAAAGCCACCATCCACACAACAGGGGGGAAGGGTCTAGTGATGGAGAGATGCCATCGTCACAGTGATATTCCATTAATTCAACACTATTCCAGGGGCCCTAATCTTACCTGCCTCCACAGCTCTCCTGATCCGAAACCTTGGAAACCACGGCTGACAGCTAAGTCAATGCCGCGTTTGTGAAAGCGGAGGCGAGGCCCGGCCAAAGCGTCGATAGCACTTTAAAACATGACGGTCGCGGATGAGGCGCCAGAGCGTGACAATTAAGATCCGACACCGGCCTGCGGCCTGACGGGGCCCGGTTCTGAGTCAGCATGTGGACTGCCTACGCGTGTGCGTACGGCCACCAGACCCAGACGCGCTGGAATCGCAAAGCTTGACAAAGCGGTGGAACTCAAGTGGCAAGTTTGGAAAACCCGGGCGAAGAATTGTAGAGTAGAAATGTTGCAAATGGGCAGTTACGACGCCAAATGTATAGTAAATAAGTTTTCCCCCCCAGCCCTGGTCAACACGGCTGACATATCGTAAAAACAGTTTTCGGCAAGGTTTCTTTGAAAGCCTGAGAGGTGATAAACGGTAAACAGCATATTTACTCATTCCGAGAGAAGGGAGAGACTGCAGGTATTGTGTGCACAATGCTTCTGAACCTCTGGCTGTCACCCTTGTTGCAGCATTGTAATTTGGGCTGTAAAGTATACAGTGCCACATCAAGGCCTCCTGCATTTGAACAGTGGGTGGAAAATGAATGACACCCAACCAAGCATTACAGAAATATCCTCCACTGTGCCTCTCTCTTGTTCATAACACATCAGCTGGTGTGATTCAAAACCCACAAAAAAAAATACCAGGCATCATTTGTGCACATGAATGTGTGCGTGTGTGTGTGTATGTGTGTGTGTGTGTGAGAGAGAGAGAGAGAGACAGAGAGGGAGAGAGTGAGAGAGAGAGAATGAGAACCTACAGCATCTGCTGTGTAATTTTACATCTAAAACACATTTTTCAGACAGCACAAAGCGTGTATAATTGCAGCTGGCTGTGAAGGCCACTGGAGTCACAGAAGCATTAACAAGTTCATGTGCCTTTTGGTAAGCCTGTTGGCAATGCACTGTCTCTTTACTGACTCCCTGAGAAGGCCATTCTAGCTAGATGTTAATGAAGGTCTACAGACACAGATCGTAGTGTCAAAACACATATTGTCCTTCTCAGCCTAATATCACCTAATGACTTCCAATGGCAATTAATTAGTTTTGAAATTATTACAACATTATAATTCAGTCACCGATCCCTCCTCTCACTCCGTCTTGCTCTCTCACTCACTCACCGACACACACAATAGAGCACACACTCACATAGTTGTTAGAGGGTTTGTACGTGTCGCAGTGCTTGACAGAGATTAGACAGACATAAAAAGGAGAGTTGTGAGAACTTGGGGAAGCCGCTGTAGCGCTGAACGACCCAAACACACACTCACTGACAAGTTTTGTGAGTGTGGATGTTAAAAGTGAGCTCTCTTAGACTGATGAGATCCAGTGTGGATGTGTGGAGGAGGGAATCCCACACAGAGCTGAGAAAGGGAAACGGGACTGATTTAATGATCTATCTCTCTGAACGGACACTAAGCGGGAAGGAGGGAAAAACTCCCACACACAATGTGTGAAGCTTCGCTTGCAGTTTCTACAGCTGTTGTGTTGTATTTGTTTGTGTGTGTGTGTGTGTGTGTGTTAGAGAGAGGCGGAAGAGAAGGGGGGGGGGGCAGAGAGAGAGCGAGAGAGAGAAACTCCTTGCGACCGTTAGGAGACAGAGTCATGTTATGGGTGATTGATGCCCAACAAACCAGAAGCTGAGAGCTGGGCCTCTCATAAGACAGGCCTTAATATAGATCATTTAGACTCCACGTCCACTTTGGATTGTTCCCACTAATCTGAGCCAGCTATTCGCAGTGCCGCTCGCAGCAGCAGCACCGCCACCAGAATGGTAAAATTGCAGAATTATACTGGAAACAGCACAGTCGCAAGCAACGGTGAAAAGTGAAGTGGGGATAAGACGCAACGCTTCTCATTTGAATAACTTTGTAGTAAATGTGTTTATGTGCAAACTAGGGAAACACGATGGATACCGGATGCAAAGCAAGGGCAAAACTCTTTGGTCCCTCCTCACCAGTCTGTTTTCTCATTATGAAGTCAGTCTCAATTTCGTAGCCGCTGTCTAAACTTAATTACAATGATCGTGCCTAGACTAAGGCCCAGGCTCTTTCCTTTGGCTTGTGTCAAAAGTTTTTTTTTTTTTTCCCTTTTTTGATAGAGGACAATTTAGTATGATATGAAATTACAGTGGATAACAAAGGAGAATAAAGTTACTTTCAGAAAGCGTAATTGCTTTGGGTTTAAAAATGAAAAGCCTTTATTTTCATATTAGAAATCACTGCAATGTCAAATAATTTCAAGCTCCAGTCTGACAACTGGAGGGGAGAAAAAAAAAAAAGAATATTTCAACTTATTTGACAAAGCAAGGTAGAAACTTCTTAGTCCAAATTCAAGATTTAGTCTACATCAACGCAAGTTGTCTTAAAGTGTATGTTTAGGTTATCGACTGTATATTTTTTTAGCCCTATATTACAAAGTATGTATGTTTTGATAACCTACCTTTCGTAGTTTATGCTTATTTATGTGAAAATAGGAATATTACAAACGCAACTGAATAAACCAAAATTAGGTTCACTGCTTGGACCCCAAATAAGTAAAAAACACAAATAAAATACCTAATGAGGGATTTTAGGGCCAAACATGTCATTTGTCAGCACCGTTAAGATTTTGAGTGTTCAGTCCACTCAGTCTCCCAAATCTGAACACCTCTGAACACCTAATTCAGTACCAGTGGACCAGTGACCACAGAGGACCAGAGGAGGTATGTGTTGACACACAAGAAATGCTACTTTGGTTTCTCATTAATACATCCTATTAATCTTTGTGTGAAACAAGCACATTCCCCAAATGAGCTTAAAAACCAGTGTCTCAGTGAATGGCTTTGAAGAGGCTGCATAAAAACACTCGATCAATCCCTCTGAAAAGCATTTTGAAAAGGGACAAGTGATTTACCCATTCCCTGAGTAAAATGCCATACACCTTGTAGTTGGAGTGCAAAACAATTGATGTCAATGCCCGAGAGATAAAATCTATGTTGTTGGGAATAGTAAATGAGGAACTCAATAGGTGGTCAAGGGCACCACCCCGGGGTGGAGGGGGGGGGGGGGGTGTTCCCATCCAGACCAGTAAAAAAAACAAACAAACAAGGGTGAGTGAAGACAATGTAGAGTCAATACACTCAATGAATGACATTACTGTCTGAGTAAAGGGCTTCCACCCTCCTTCCCTTTCACATTAACGCTGGGTACAAGGCATGGTGATGAGGAAAACCAGAGGAGGCACCCCTGGACCAAAACCACACTGAAATTTAACAGCATTTTGTTGAATTTAACAAACAAACAGAAACCCTAAAGAATCACATAAAAACACTGTTATCCTATGGGGGGGTGTTGAGGCTAAAAAAAAAGGATTCTTAAAATGTGTTGAGAGTCTGATTGAGGTTTTAAAGAGGACACTATGCATAACTCTACACTTTAGGAGACAGCATTAGCTCCATTTACAGGCAGTGCTGAGAAAACTAGTGGGATGTCCTTTCTCTCTCTCTCCCCCATGCCTGCAGGTCTTGCTGTGCACATTGCCTCCCTCCTGTCTGTCTACCATTAGCTACGGTCAATTGGATTCCTGTCAGTACCACAGCATTGCTGTAGGTCTCCTTCGAACGGATGAATGAGCAGAGTGTGTGTGCATGCGCGTGCTCACAAACACACGCTCTCACACACACGCACATACATACACACACACATATAAGGGGGAGTTTCCAGGGCAGTGACATGACACGATGTGCATTCTTTAGTTCAGAGCTAAATCACTGCAGGCTATGAATGAGAGCATACTCAAGTCAGGCATGAGGTCAGCCAATGACAGGAACTGATAGACATGCCTATTCACTGTCTATTTCTAATCTCTCTAATGCACACAACAGTCAAGAAAACAGAGGTACTGCACTGTGTGCGTGTGTGTGTGTATGTGTGCACGTGCGTAGGTGTACGTGATCCACTGCTTGGACGGCGCTGCCAGCATGGGGTCACAGGTCAGCACTGGTAATGATACACTGTGGCTGTACAGCCAACTCCCTAGTCACTCCCATCAGTGGGACTATGGGATGTGCACCAGAGCGGGTGTACAAAAGGCCAGAAACCCCAACGGGTGGAATGGGATGGGGAGACAGCCAAAGCGACAGAGACAGAGAGGAGGGCAAGACAGAGAGAGCAGTTACCATTCAATATATCTTAGAGAAATAGCCTGGGAATGCAGATGTTCAAGCTAGAAAGGCTACCCTGATTTGAAATTACTTGAAGCAAGACCCCACACCCCCCCCCCCCCCCCCCCCCCCAGCCGGGACAATCATGAGCACTTTACCAGTAAGAACATAACAGCAGATGGCTCAATGGCTCGGTTTTTTTAAAAGCACAGTGGCTCCACGGGAAGAACTTCTTCACTCTTACAATTCTTTAGTAGTGCATGTAAATACACACACACACACACACACACACACACACACACACATACATGTACACCCCCCCTCCCCAATTTCATTTTGTCAATATTACTGAAACTACTAGACCTGGTCCTCATCTATAGCATTATGTAAACATATTCATTTAATTCCCTCTATCTGGGCTCCTTTTCTGCATCTTAGAACCCTTCTACATTGTCAGTTTATGCAAATTTCCCTCTGTTTTTCACCCAGTAGCAAGAAGGTGTCTGTAGCACCAGTGAGGGGAAGAAGACATAAACGGGGCACAAGATGTGAGTGTGTGTAGATAGGGCAATGTAAGGGAGTGAGCACAGAGGTGTCACCGCATTCACTGTCTTCTAATCAGGTAATAAGAGCAATCAGGCCTTGAGATGTAACAGGGTTTACGGCAGAGTAGAGGAGCACCTTCATCTCTCATTCATCTCACTGCTCTATTTCTGGATGCTGTTCTCTAGCATGTGTGCGTGTGTTGGGGGGGGGGGGGGGGGGGGGGGGTCCAACGGTAAAGAAAGGCCAGGTGAACTGGGCCATTCATACACGGGTTAGTGTCTCTTTCCAACTCTTCAGAAAGTGGTTGACATAAAAAAAGGGAAGAATTGGGAAACAAAAGAGAAAAGGTACGATATCTATTATACATGAAGGAGTAAATCTGTAACTGAGAGGACAGGTGTGTTTGTGTGTGTGTGTGTTAGTGAAAGTCAAACTATGTGAGCAAATTCCTGTATAATCCGGCCTGGCCATTGGTCCCCCGCCACTCCTCAACATTGATTTAAAGAAAGTGCTAGTGAAGAGGTGCAGAGTCAGTGACCTGGAAAAAAAGAGTGTGTGAGTACTTGAGAGTGTCAGTGAGAGAGATGGAGAGAGACAAAAAGAGAGTTAGTGACAGACAACAGCTCCCGAACGTATTGACCGACACAAGACAGAGTAAATATGATGTTCTGTTAAATGACCAAATGCAAAACGTCAGTATTACTCAGGAAAGCGTCGGCCGGTGGTCTCAGGGCCTACCACTGCACACATCATTGGAAGTGGAAGATTGCTTGGGTATAGAACAAACAGCCCAAGACGTGAAACCACTTATCGACGCATGCATCATAGTAAAGCACTGATGTCTCCTTTTTGTTATTTTGGGCGTGTTCTCATTTTGTGAAATATGAGTGGCCAAACGCAAAAATAAATAAATAATTCACAGGCACTGTAATGGATTTCATGTCAAAAACAAACAGCGCTGAGACGTATTAAATTTCAGTTGTGTGTGTGCGGTGTGTGTGTGTGTGTGTGTGTGTGTGCGTGCGGTGTCACTTGAAAGGTACCAAACTGCAGTGTGCCCCTGCTCTGGAGCAGGAAGTGAGATAAGACTACGGTCTAGCATTATCATGGCAACATGGCCAAGGACTGCTTTTTCAAAGGGACTGCTCCAGGAGCCCATTTGCATGCATCTGATGTTAGGCCCCTACAATGGCTCATTCCCCAAATTTCAGAATTTCGATCATGAAATCATTTAAAATAATAAAAGCAATGAGATTCGTCTCATCATTGTAGCAGCCAAGTGGAAAATAACTTTGCATTTCAAATGGCATTTCATAAAACAGACAGGCTGGCTCCCTTTCGTCAGATTACGGCTGCTATAACATTTAGAATGAGAATGAGGAATATGTGCGCGCGTGTGTGCACTGAGGAAAAAAAAAAAAAAAAAACCCAAAACAAAACATATAACCTCCCCCCCCCCCTCCCCCTCCCACACACAAAAAATAAAAAAGAGAACGACAAAAAAAGGGAGGGAAAAAACCCTCAATTCTACAGAAAGAAAGACAAAGAGCAAGGGAGCGTGAAATCCATTTTGGTGTCGAACTGTCACTCAAGTGCGGGAGTGCGGTGCTTTGCTGCTAATTACTTCACATTATCTTTCACCCCCAGTCCACCGCACAACTAATACAAGTGATTAAACAATGCATCTAAGGGGTTCCAGAACAACTCTCCAGAAGAGCAAGATGAAGGCTAATGATGAGCTAAACTGGTCTACATTAACACTGCAACTTTAATCGACAAGTTAATATTTGGAAGGGTCTTATAGCCTATTACCTTTCTTAATGTTACTGATAATGAGTTAAAAAAAATAAAAAAGGTAGCAGGTTTTATCCCATTTTAAGGCCTAAGTACAAGGTGTGGCATTAGGATTACAAACACACACACACACACACACACAATATATCAAAACGACCACTCACCATAAACATGGCCCTGAAGTTGCTGAGGTCGGTGAAGAGCTCTTCGACGGAGGTCTTTTTGGGATCGATGGCGAAGTACTCCACCATGTTCTGGTACAGAGTGTCCATATTGCTGTGCATGATGACCAGCTTCTGGTACTGTTCTCTGGCATGCATGGCAAAGCTGTGAGAAACGCAGTCAAGGACTTCCATACAGTGAATAGAGCTGTATTTGTGAAGCTGGAGGAACATGACCTGCCTGCACGTATAACTGTGTGTGTAGATGTATAGTATGTTCTTACTGGCAAAGTGCTGGAAGTTTGGACAGGCTTGTGTGTGCGTTTTAATTAATCACTCAGTAAAAACACACGTTTAACCCAACATCACAGTGGTACATTGTTGGATATGAGCTGAGCTGATATGAGCTGAGAGGTCTGAAACATGATTAGCATTAATTTGCATTTTTACAGATTTTTCATACTACCTCCACTAATAATGATAATACCATTTCTACAGATATCTCGGCACCCTGACAGTGCATTTAGAGACAAGTCCAATGGATGATACAACAACTTTTCCATTTTTTCCCTCTCTTGCCTATGGCATATTTCCCCATGCTCCTTTGCAGAACTTTTAGCAGTTCTTTGAGTCTCAGGGGTGAGACAGCCATTCCAAAACCTTTAACTTTCTTTACTCTAAGTAAGTGATGATGGATGATTTTGAGGTGTGTTTCGGATTCGCTGTCCTGTCAGAATACCCAACCTCTTTTCAGCTTCAATTTCTTATCTGATTCTGGGACGCTAGCTGTAGGGACCTGGTGATATCTAGTTGAATTCGTTCTTCCCTCCACTTGCACAATAATTCCCGCACCAATGGCTGCCGCAAAACCGCAGAGCATGATACATCCAAACGTACAAGTTGGCAAAGGTGTACATTATTTCAAACGCTCCACTGTTTTTCTCCACTCGTATTTTGGTGTGGTTGTGGTCAACTTGTGGCCAAGTTCAATTTTCTTCTCGTCACATCCAAAACTTTCTTCCAAAAAATACTCCTTGGTTTCTTTGGTACTTGGTTTTGTCGTGTGCATTTTAGATATTCAGTTTATTGTAGACACCTCTGAAGGGTTTTTTGTTGCTGTACTCTGCTGGTTCCTTAACAGCACCAACCAGCTCTTGAGCAAGATTTTTCTTAGTCCACTAGATCTTGTCTTGACTTCAGCTGTTCGATTTGACCCCAATATCTTCATAGTGTTTCTAGCAGCTGAAATCACTGGATTGAAGCATTAGGACAGCCGTTTACAGCCTCTGTCTGTTTTATAAGTGGTAATTACATATTACCTAATTTTTTAGACAGCTGCTTAGATGAGCCCAAGGTTGTTTAAACCAGACAGAGCAGCAAGTGCAGATTAAAAGGTACAAAGTTACCTCAGATGAACAGCTCAATGCTAAACGTCTTTACTTAGCTAACTGAACAGTTAACTAGAGAATATAATTTCCAAGGCTGTGATAATCACGACTTAAAAAAAAAGAAAAAAGAAAAAAGGAAATATACAGTAGTAGCATTGCAACATATTCATAAAACGCATGTCAAGCAGTGTGGTGTGTGAACATTCATAAAGCTGGGCACTGCTTCAATACATCTAAAAAACATTTACCATATTTGAATTACATGCCTGTATGCACGCCCTTCCAGAAATCTGGGGGTTTAATGCAGTTTGCATGCACATGTAACATTCCAGTGAAAAAAAGGTCAAATCCAAGGCCAAACAAACTGGAGGTGCTGTTAATAACGTCTGTGTTTCAATGAAGACAGGAGAACTAACAAGTGTTTCAGGTGACTGTTTTAAATCCAGTTCAAACAGAGGGAATGGTCTAGACATGTGTGCGTTCAATGCTATTCATATTCAGCCTTTTTGTATGTGTGTGTGTGTGTGTGTATTAAGTCAATCCATTGTATTTTTTTTTAATCACCATAAATATAGCTAAGGACATTGAAAAATTGCTGTTGGAGCCAACCTACCAGATGCCACATTTATAATGTGTTGAGACTATTCGAATTAGAGGAGCTTTACTTTTGTACTTCCTTAATGTGCCCTATTAGTTTTGTGGCAACGTACCTTCAACAGAGGTACATTTAACAGTTCAGCAGTCATTGAGCAGGCTTATTAAACACTATTACAATCTCTGTGTTAGTTTCAAAGGAAACTGACCTCACATAAGCACACAGGAGGACACGCATACACACACACACACACACACACACACTCACACACACACACACACACACACAAGGTTGGCTGTGAACATAGACTTGGTGTGGGAAGAGAAGTGGGCGAAAATCTTTGAAGAAGATCAAAGTTTGCCTCTCACAATAGAGAATGAATAGGTAGCCAGTCACATAAAGGGAGAGAGGGAAAAATCAATGGCCAAAAGGAGAAAAAAAATGGAAAGGAAAAATAGAGGAGAAAAGAGAAAATCTTTGTCTAAACTCAATCATACCTGAAACTTTGTGAGGCAGAGGGAACTTCATATTTCAGATTAGCCAGAAGGTGTAGCCAAACAAGTCAGGTAAGGTTATGAAACTATGAGGTCATGTGTGCTGCACCAGCAAATCAAACACAATGGGAAACATAACAGGACACCATCAAACCAGCGGGTGAGAGGTAAAAGATGAGCATTTATAGTGTAGAAATGGAGCAGAAGCAGGTCAGTTGAACTATGGAAACCTACACAGATGTGTAAAGCTAGAGAAGTCCAGATGTAAAAGCTTCAGTCACAGTAACAAATGCTGTTACTTTGGTTCAGTTTCTCACATTTCAGGGAAGATAAACCCATAAATGGCCAATTCCCACATTTGCCATTTTGTAAAGAATGCTGTCAAAGCATTTCTTTAGTTTAGAGTAACTATACTGTAAGTAAAGTTGCACAAAACACCACTAGTTTTATGAGAGTGTACAGAATCTACCATATGCCTGATGTTCAATGTGGTGAATCTTTACTAAATCAAATATCAATTAAAGGGCACTAGTAAAGGCCTGCCATGATTACTGCACAACCATAACCTTGAATATAAACCAAGTGCAACTGGAATACATAAGCAACATAGACAGACATAACAAATCTTCTTCAACCAATGATCAGTCCGATGGCACACCCCCCACCCCCCCCCCCCCCCCCAACACTCTAAAAGGAAAGAGACCAGTTGTTTCATAAAAGAGCTAATGTTTTCCCCCCCTTTACCTTAATCTGAAAATAGAAGGTAAACGTGCACACCCTGTCGCAAGCGTGCATACACACATGCACACGCGCGCACGCACACATGAAAGAGGAGGAATCTTGGCGTAATCCTAGCTGTGAGGTCAGGAGAGTGTGCTCCTCAGAGTATCAGTGCTAATATTCACTGAGACTTTGATGTCGACTTAATTAGTAATCCTGTTTGGGTGATATGGCCTCATTCATCTCTCTCTCACATCCCATCTCTCTACACAAACCTGGTGTGGGCCAAATGTGTGTGCACGGATGGGTATGCTCTGTCTCTACCTCCTCTAGCTTTCCTCTCTCAGATGATGTGAAAAGAGTGAACTGTGCGTTCAGTTTGCTTTGCGTGCATGTATGCTGGTAGCCAGGAGAACCTTTGCCCAGATGGTGAGTATGTGTGCAGGTGCCTTTGTGTAGGCGTGGGAGTGTGACTGGAGGAGCCAAAGGACAAATACCGTTCAGCAGAGGAGTGTGTGTGTGTGTGTGTGTGTGTGTGTGTGTGCGTGCACTATCTGCTGGGTGAGGTCTCAGCTCTCAACAGGTACTGCTCTCTGGTTGACTTTTCAATGACACTAGTGAAGTGCAGCCATGCTGCAAATGAGTCTACGGTCAAGGGTTTGAGCAGATGGGTATCTCTCTCTCTCTCTCCTCTACACCCATCTGTCCAGCAAACTCACTGTTTGGAGGGACTTCACTGTGCTACTTCACCGTGCTGTGTCTCATATAACTGTGTAGATGTAGTGACACGGCTGTAACAGCTGTAAAGACGTCAGAAAGGCTTAAGGGGAAATGATTCAGGACTCTTCAGGACGCTTAAGATTATTAGAATTTGAGGAAAAAACGGCCATTGTCCAATGGTTGTTTAAAAACATAACATGAAAAAAAAAATGCAGTGAGAAAACAGTGGGACACTTTATGAAGTTATCTCTGAGGTTATCTACAGATACTCAGAGAATTCTAGCGTATATGTCTCTCCTGCTATCTTTCCTCTAACAAAGTATAGTCTGTCTACTTTCTTTATCGTGTCCTTTCAAGCCTACAAAAACTTGTGTGGGGGTGGGAGTATCTGTACACACTAGCCTTTCTTTATACCTGTCTATTTTTCGAAAGAAAAAAAAAATATGAAAAGCAGAAAAAGGATAAGCTAACAACAGTTAGAACAAACAAGGTCAGAGTGACATGCTGCGGAGATGAGCAGGCAATAAATAGGAAAGTGAATTAGCAATTGGCGGTGGACAGCAGTGGAGGAAAACTGGCAAAAAAACATAAATGAATTCATATGGAAAAGAAGAGAGAGATAAAGATGCAAAAAACATAGTGCTAGAGAACGTATTCAAAAAAAAAAAAAAGAAAAAAAAATCTCTCTCTCTCCCTCCACGCACACACACTGGGGGGAAAAATGAGAGAAGGGCTGGGACAGAGACATGACAATATCTTGGGAATTATTAGTGCAATGTGTTACACACCCACTGATTGGCTTTTCATTAGTGGCCACTGTATATGGGCCTCTCTGAACAAAAACACTGCCCTTATACAGAGCTCTAAGTGACAGCAAACTTAACATTACATTATCACAGCTGCATGTACACGTATTATACCTGAGTGGACCCACAAACCACTCTCTCATCAATGCAAAGGAGCAGCACTGGAGAAAGCAGCCTCTCCGAAAGAGGCTGATGACAAGATATTTTTAAGCCTTCTCCAAATGAGATTGAGATGAGATATTAAGATGTGAAAATGAATGCTTAGAGGGGGGGAAAAAAGGAAAGAAAGAAAAAGAAATGGAGCGAGGGAGCATCCTGTCGAACAAATTTAGCGAGGGGTCAGCCTTTTAAAAACGAGGACAAAGAACTCGAGCCTCTTAGCCTTTTTCTTCCTGTCTAACTACACTATATCCTACTCTTCCCTTTTCTGTCGGATGCCTGTTTTTAGCGTACCTCTGGTATTGTGGCTAATTAAGGGGCAAAGAGAAGCCAGATTTGAGCCTCATTACACTCAGTCACACAGTACAGATAAAAGAGAATCAAAGCCTATCACAATTACTGCACTGTACCCTTATTGTAGTCCCAGACGCCCAACCAGCACTGTGTTTCATCAATTAAAAAAGCCACTGCTAGCTAGGGTGTTTCCGGTCATGGAAAACTTATGGCATACTGGATGGCATCCTGTAGTACTTTTTAATGGGATGGTATCTTGGTACATTGTGTACAAGGTTAGGGCGCTTAAAGCGTATGTGTATGTCTGCGTGCACAGGCAAACGAAAGAGAGAGAGAGAGAGAGAGAGAGAGAGAGAGAGAGAGAGAGAGAGAGAGAGAGTGAAGCTGAGGAGGATGTGATGGAAGGAAAAAGACAGAAGAGAGAGAGAGAGTGAACAATCAGAGAGAGAACATGCAATAAGGCTGCAGAAGCTGAGAAGAAAATAGAAAACATTAGGGCAAAGGGCATCTGCTCTGCATTGTACCACGGCGCACTGAACATCCATCATACGTTGTGACACTCGCATTCAAGTGCTTAGAAAATTCTAGAAGAACTGTATTGTCAGTCAGTTGGATAATGATCTCCCCTGGTATGATTCAGCCTAGGTCAGAGAAGGAGAGCGGGCCAAGGTGATTGCTATCTGAGGTAGGGTTCTCTCCATACCCTGGACACACAGTCCTGATGGATCAAGTGCTAGCCCCTAGCATGCTCTTAGCTTTCACCACCACTACAAAAAGGTCATGAAGAGGGGTATGACAGAACTGCCCTAAATCATCACATTAATATTTTGATTTGTCTTTTTTCTGTGCTCTGATACCTAATAGTGGAAGACTGTTCCTGTTTTTAAAAACATGTTTTGGAATACCAGTCACCATGCAGTTGTGGAAGTGATCTAGTGAAGGAGGTAGAACCTAAAATGAATGCTTGACTGAATTACAAAAAAAAAAAAAAAGAAAAAAGAAAAAAAAAAAGAAAAAAGAAAAAGGAAATCGGTTGTTTCCAGTAATGTTAGAACACTATATGTTTCTGCAGCAGAGAGCTGAGCTAATAACAGCACAGTGCCCAGAGCAGAAAGGAAGCCAGGCTACAGATAGGCAGGGATGATGGATAGTGGTGGATAGTGAGTGTGTGAGAGAGAGTGCCGTGTGAGTCTCCATTATTAAACAGACACCTGTCTGTAACCCAGGCATCTCTGTCTCTGCTACACGCTGTGAATAATTAAAACAGCACCTCCTCATAGTTTGACACACAAACTGACATAGGCATGTATTGGAACCAGGCTAAGGGAGTCACTGATGTGAGACCATGTTGTATTAGGGTTATGTATGTGTGTGTGCCTGTGTGTGTGTGTGTGTGTGTGTAAGGATATGGCCATCTTTGTGTGGAACAAATCTTGCGGGTCATCAGGGGAGCTGAAGGTTTCCAGATCTCTCTCCAGTTGCACTAGCTGCCTTTCCATCTGTCTCAGGCTCTTCTCCAAGTTTTCTGCTGACACTAGAGGGGGAAAAAAAAAGACAAATAAATGAACATGTGCATACAGAATGATTAATTTGTTGGTGTTTCATAGACTCAGAGACTGTCACAGTGTCCCAATAGCTCTCCTGTGCTTTTGGATGAAGAATGAAATAAGGATCACTAAACATTCAGCAACTTCAGAGAGAAGGCCTAGACACCACTTACAACACAAAACCCAGTCCTTCAAATTACACAGATTATACTCCTTCATGACAAAACCTCATAAGCTCCTTAACCTATAAGCAGTTTAACGTCCACACAAAACCCTCTCGAAAATACTACATTATATCCAGCTTAAGTTAGGATATTGCGGACAGACTATATCTTATAGGGCTT
Source organism: Chanos chanos (assembly GCF_902362185.1). Taxonomy (NCBI): domain Eukaryota; kingdom Metazoa; phylum Chordata; class Actinopteri; order Gonorynchiformes; family Chanidae; genus Chanos; species Chanos chanos. Next base: position 13,405,351 of record NC_044498.1, read on the forward strand.
GCTTAAAGTGTCAAGTCATATTAAGTTTACTTTCCGTTGTAACTGGATGTCTTTCCTTCAACTATCAACAGTTTCTTAATCAGACCGGAGCACCTCATTAAAACCATATCATTGCCTCATTAGACCAAAGCTGCAAAAAGCACTGCACTTCAATTAGCTGTGTACTTTTTTTTTTTTGGTCCTACTCTGAAATGAAGAGTAAGGAGGAAGGGAAAAAAAAAGAAAAAAGAAGAACACACGCACAATTGCACACGCATGTACGTGAATGTGACGCATTGTAATTTCCACACATGCTGCCAATTTTTGTGGATTACGCACAGTGTAACACGAGGATCATCTGAGATTCTGTGATTCTTTCAAGTGCTCACTGAATACAGCAGAGAGACACATTACACACTCAGGTTAGCACGAAGCATTTGCATATAAATCACAAAATTAAAACACTAGCATGCGGTAAAACATGCACACATGCAGTGCCATTGCAACATAAATATACACTCTAGTACTCAACAAAGCTACAGTATAACAGAGAATAAATAACAGCAGCATAATTTCTATGTAAAAATATTTCGGCAGGCATGTAGTACACAGTAGTAAATAATGGGTGAATGGACTGATGACTAAGATAACACACAGAGAGGAATCAGGTATAAGACTGAGATACATAATCTTATAGGTTAGTCACATTATTAGCGCCCTGACAAGCACAACAAAAGCAAACCAAAGTGAAGATTCCAAGTAAAAGAAAGATTAGGGAGCTTGCAAACAGAGAAAAAGCACATAGACTAGAGCAGTCTTAACAACACACTGAACACAATTTTTCAGAGAACAAGTTATTAGGCTACACTCTGAAAACATGAGGCCGTTATTTAATGCCATGCCAGAATTATTAAGGTTTTCCGTTTTCTCACTCACCCTCACATTAGCATTCTAAACACTTGAGGAGAGAAACACAAAGAGAGGCAAAAGGTAGCTTTGAGTCTTGCAGTGTGCTTCGGTGATGTAAAGTGCCTAACAGCAGAGTTTGCTCATTACTCTCACAGAGCTGTGGGTTTTTTTTTCGTACAGGGGCCCTTGCACGTGGCTAATTTAGCCATTAGCTGCATGAGCTGCACAGACTCTGGAGGGTTTGTTCCCTGTTACTTCAGTGCCACGATCTTCCGAGTATTTCTGTCTCTTTTTGTCTAATTAGACAGCACAGAAACCAGGCTTCCTGTGCACTCTGACTCCACAGAATGCATGAATTCCATGTGTAGCTGACAGACTCGTAGAACAGACATCAATAATAAAGAGCAAAGTCTACATTGTGGCAAAAGTCCTGTATGTCTTCCCCTGGTTGAAGTATCAGCTGGATATTGGCAGGAGTGAGTGAGTGAGTGAGTGAGAGAGAAAGAGAGAGGGAGAGAGAGAGAGAGAGAGAGAGAGAGAGAGAGGGAGAGAGGAGGAGAGAGAGAGAGAGAGAGGAGGAGAGAGAGAGAGAACTACTCAGACAGCAACCTCTAGCACCCTCTGATGGAGTGAGAGAAAAGGTGGAGCAGCATGAGAGTACCTGTCTTTTAAAGGGATGCTTAGTCATTTGTGTGTGTGTGCCTGTTAGTATAAATACACTATTGCATATACACACACACACTCACACTTGCTCTTGAAATGCACACAAGCATGAGTAGTTGAAAAGTTAAATAGCTGAGTTTAGCATGGGCCTCCCTTCACTTTGCCAGGGTGAGGATAAATATACCAATACTCTTGCGCCTGGAGAATTTCAGGGCTGAAATGAAAAAACACTGTAAAATATTTTATTATATTGATGGGCACAAGTAAAAACACAAACACAGACAGATATATACCCTGTGATCAATAGGGAAGACATAACATAATGCCAAAAAACAACTAGAACTTGAGATTCAAATCAACAAACTGAAGTACTGACTATTCAACAAAAGGCAGATAGTGAACACATATGCATGCTCACACACAGGATTCAGAATCTGAAAAATCATTTTAAAAAGGTGCAAATTCCTACACAAACACATAAAAAAAGCACTTTTGTATTTTTAAAAATTGTTCTGTTTAGGAATATAATTTGAATGGCAACCAAATAAAGGTTATACAAATAAACATTCACACTGTGGTTACTTAAAGTACTGCGTTAAGATCTTCACATCAGTTGTGGTTGTCATCTCACAGTCACAGACACACACGCGCAGACACACACACACACACACACACACACACGGATGTCTTGCTTAGTGTCCCAGCAGTAGATGTCTTTATCAGGTCTCACTGGACTCTGCCACTGGCAGCTGGCACTGTTATCCTCTCTCTGAGTGCCACCCAAGAGAATAAAGGCAAGACAGCTACCAGCTCTGACACACACACACACACACACACACCGACCCCTCGACAGCCCCACGCACACACACAAGCTTATTTCTCGTCCCCTTTCCCCTCAAGACCGAGCTCTCAGCACTACTATTGCAGACTGCTTACTTGAGTGTTTTCAATACGTAGGCTTCATTCAGTGCCCACTCAATAATGAACAAGCACAGCTCTCTGATTGGAAAGCTTCTCTATCTGAACACTGCCAGTGGAAGGACACTCTCCTAACCCAGATATACACAATTTCTAAATAACAAACGAACAAACAACTTAACTCAGAGCACAGAGAGAGAAAAAAAGCAGCTCTGCAGTGCAATATACCAGGCAGCACAGCAACAACAACAGCAACAAAAATGCCAGTGACTGAAAAGACCAACTAAATACAAGATTTAAAAGAATCGAGAATGCATGTGTCTATCCATCTTTTTTTCTTTTGTGTGCGCACTGAGGTGTGTGTGTGTGCGCGTACTGAGGTGTGTGTGTGCACACGTGTAACACTGTGCGAGTACAAATGCGCATCTTGTTGTGTCAGTCTGTGCGGAAAGGCAGAGGTTCGGTACAGTGAAACAAAGCGGCGGTATAATTGTTTGAGCACACCTAACGGGTACTGACTGCGTCTAACAAAAGAGAGAGCCAGCATGGGGTGAGCTAAGCCCGACACACAGGAACAAAATATCCCCAGCAGAAAAGCAGATAATAATAGCAGAAGCAATCATACTTTAAATAGAGCTGAAAGTACACCGTCATTATTCAGTAATAAGACCTGAGACTTAATGAGTACATCAGCACATCACCTCAGACAATCCAACTGTCCAATCTCACAACTCACACACACACACACACTCACACACACACACACACACACACACACACACACACACAAAGACCAAGAGACATGAGTGAGAATGGGAGGAGGAAGAAAAAAAAAGAAAAAGAAAAATGGATGTAATAAGCATGATACTGTAATACAATCAAATATAGTTTGTGCGGCGGTGGCGTGCATGGGGTGTGCGGTGCATAAGGCTTGTTAGATTTGGTGAGGAGATGAGCGGAGGGGGACGGACGGCTCTGGCCATCTCCTTTAATGAAATGTGACACTGCAGAGAGCAGGGACAGAGATTACAGATGCACCAACTCTGCACAATGAAATGTGAGAGCAATAAAGAGGCTGTAGCAGAGGATCAGGTTCAAGAGATGAGAGAAAGGACCCTGGGATGCACGGAGAGAAGGAGGGAGATAGACATCAATACACGGATACTGACCGAGCATTTGTGTTTGTGTGTGTGTGTGTGTGTGTCTTGAGACAATAAGAGGGAGAGAGAGAGACCCAAAAAAAAAAAAAACCCTCCAAAAAACGGAGCAGAGGTTGGCCATTAAGCAGTGGAGTGGGTGTGTTTACAGTCTGAGTAACTGGGAGCTGGTTATTCCTCTGTTAATGTCGCAACACCAGGAAATCTCTGATTAATTACCATTACATACCACTGCAAAAAAACCCCCCCAAAAAAACACAGCAGACCGGAAGAGAGATACAGGGAGTTTCTCATTAACACAGCCCCTTGGCACCACCCTGAAAAGCTCTACTGAGCAAACCCCTGACCAATTGATGCAAACACTGACCCGCTATCTAAAAAGACCAAGAGAATTGCGTCTGTGTCTCTACCCCATGCCGCTGGAATAAAACAGGTCTGATGGTTTGTGGGAGCATTACACCCAGGGAGCCTTTTTAAGTCACAAGCGCGCAGAACACAAGAATACATCCATATGTCATCTTTCTTATTTCTTATGCAACACATTCCTTTACATTAATCCCCAGTCTACATTCTGGCCCCCTTGTCTACATCTTCCACTCACCCACTCACAGACTGCGTAACTGGTACTCTCATTGCTGGGGATTCCTTTTTTTCTTTTTAGGAATTTTGAAATTTCGCTTTGATCAAATGGCAATTTCTCCTTCTGAACGCTCTCTCTCTCTCTCTCTCCTGCGGAGCGTATGGTAATGTGTTGCGACAGCCTTGTGGCCCCATTGTTTCCGTGCTCCTGGGCCTGCCGGGGGCAAGGCAAGCTCACAGAACAGCAGCTTAAAGCCCATACAGCCTGCCAAGGCTACACCCAGGCTCATCGCAAAGGCGCATACATACCACCGTCGCCCGAGCCAGAGAGGGTTCAGGAGTTCAAAAGTACCGACACCTAATTCACGCTCTCTTCTTTGAACTGTACGTTCACGATCTGTGTCTCATCTGGTCCTTTACTGGCATGCGTCTGTCTGCCTGCTTCTTTAAACGCGGTGTCTGGACGTGGAGGCAGGGAGGGGGCAATAAAACAGGGAGTGGAGAATAACTCCCGGGGGCAGGGGGGTGGGTGGGGGTGGGCACGAAGAGAGTTTCATAAGAAAAGTGAGGACGAGGGATAATTTAAGAAGGGTGAATGATTTGAGCAGTCGGTGAAGCGAAACTAAAGCGGGAAAGGAAAGGATAGGACGGCGATTTTCACTTAAAGCTCACAATTAGCAACTGACAGCCTTTCAAAGCAGTGTTTACAAATACACCTATTATTTTTAAATATGACTTTTTAAACCACTTGTTCAGACACACACTTATTCAGGGCAACTTACAACGACTGCTATTCGTAACAGAGGTCACACAACTGGGGTCAAATGCCATTCTTAGGGGAAACGTTGGCAGTGAGTTGCCATGCTTGGGCCTCGAGCCCAACAACCAAATTCCCTTATCATTATACCATTACCAGACGATCGTACGCGGCTGAAGATTTATTTTCACACAATACTAAGCTTATGATTATCAGATGGATGGATAGGCCTTAGGACCTCACTCAATAAAGGACTGCAGAGGTTCCTTATAATTATGCTTCTTATTTGGCTGAAACTACAGCCACTGATGGGGGAAATCAATTTGCCATCAGTCTCTGAGTGCACTTCTTGTGGTCACACACTGTTATTCCAATCAATGTGTTGTATGGATCTGGAGCATGGAAACAGCAGGCATCTTGGGAACTGGAAATGGGTAGCCAAGCTCTGTGTTTGTCAACTGCTAATATGGAACGCACCACTGAAGATATTGCTGCATGATACCACGCAGACATTGTATGAAGAACTGGCCTTGGAGCACAGCATAGCATAGCACAGCACAACACAACAAAAGCCACAATGGAATTCTTTAAGGGAAAGTCAGAGCTTGAGAAAAACACCAGCTTTAACTGACAAATATTGCTTAACAATGTATTTGCCAGCTGAACTTGCATTTGGTGGCAGATAGTTGGTAGCAGTTTGATGTGACTGAAAAATGTGAGAATTCAAAGGCTGTAAGAAAGTCTGCTTCCTGAGCCATTCTCCCACAAACTTACATACACATCTTCACTGAACAGTTTTTAGAAATACACTGAAGACCTACATCCCTACACTCAAATCTCACCACTTCTTTAGCGTTTACTTCTCCTGCTCATTAAGGGCAATATTAGAGCGCGATTGATTAATATTAAAGACTGTAACATCCATTGTAATGTCAATATTAGTGTACTCTCAATAAAAATAGCTTTGTTGAAGTAAAACTTGGTTTCAGATTAATCATAGATGTCTGACTGTAAAAACGAATTTGTACAGCAAGCAAAGAACATAGCCCACTGTTAAAAATAAGTACATGGAGGTTGTTCTGACGTTCATCCAACTGACAGACGTTCTTTTTTTTTTCATTTCTGCTCTTGCTCTCTCTAAAAAAGCTAAAATTAGGTTAAAATGATAACATACTTTAATTATGCAAGAAACTTGGATAAAACAAGCATTTCATTAATAAATTAACATTTAACAAACAAAGACAAAGACTCTATCTTTGAGTGGAAAGCTAGTCTGTAGCTTTGTAGCACTGAATAGAAGACAAGTTTGTAGCATGGGTTAAAAATGATTACTATTAAACACTGATTAAAAGAGAGAGAGAAAAAAAAAAACCCTAACAACTGTCAAACCAAAGTGACAAGCCATGCACTGCAATAAAACTTTAAAATAAACTCTGATGAAAAGAATTGGACATTGTGAGCGTATTTACCATCTAAAAGCAGTTCCGTGTAAGCACCTGCCCATCAAAACTACAATTACACAGTTCTTAAATCACAGCGTCAACACAATCATCAAAGACACAGGTGCCTGTGCATTTGCACGTATGTGCACCGGAAAAGTCTCGCACCAGGCTGCTGCGGTAATTCACGCTGGTTGCTATAGACACAAGTTTCACACAGGATCTTTCAGCTTCACAGAGTGTAATTTCCTCAGCCGCCACCTCACAGTATGCAATCTCACTACAGCTTAAGGTAAAGAATTCTCAATACAACACTGTCCCAGAGGAATCTGAGCGACGAGGAAACTAAGTTTGCGTAGAAGCAAAGTGCGTGTTTGTGTGCGTGTGTGTGTGTAACTGAAAGACCGTGGAAAATCTATCACGAGAACGGAGAATTGCCCTCCGAGAGGTTGAAGAACTTTAACCGCCTCCTGAGAGGGGGAAAAAAAAAAAAAATAGCTCCACTAATAATTAGGTGTCAGGGTGCTTGGCAGAGTAGGAGAATTAGCGTGCGTCCTATAAAGCTTTTTAAAGACGGAGAGAGAAACAGTCTGGGCGGTGAAGAGGAGCCACTAAACACACGTGTTAAAACATATGCAAGCGAACAAGACGACAGCAGATGGTGACTGATACTTGGAAAAATAAATCAAACACTTCCCCAAGTACTTTGCTTGCTTGCAAAGGCGATGCTCAGAGAGGACAAGGCCCTGCGGCCACATTCGCTCTACGTCTGCACACTGTTTGATCGCAAATGAAGTGTCGTTTCTAAATTGGTCCCCTGCCCCACGACTCCAACAAGTCTACAAACTTTATGTCTGTGACAGTGTGGTATAACACAGTTTATTGGGCACTTTTTGGTAGCGTAAACCATTGTGTTTCTTTTGTTTTATGTTATTTTATTCATTTATTTTATCTACGGCACTTATCAGTTACAGCAGTATCTGCAGCTTTATAATACATTTTGCTCTGGCCACTGTTATTTGTATAACACTCATGAAAAGATCAAATGTTCACTGTGGGTGCCTCTTTACTCTAGTATTCGCCATTCGTGGTGTATTGTAATAAAGCGTGTGTCATCACTTACCTCGACTGGCTCTGTCAACATGTTCTAGGTCATCTATAAATTTGAGCACATCTGGATACTTCTCCTCACACAGTTCAGCCAAGAAGTGCAGGAGAGTGGACTTCTGATCAGTAGACTTAGTGTCCTTCAGCTGAAAGAGAAGCAGAGAGACATACAGAGAGAGAGAGAGAGAGAGAGAGAGAGACAACATACATCAGTACATGTTTTAAAGATGACTGTAGTCTGCAGTGTAAACTATAAAGGGCTGACTGTGTATATGCATACACATACACATACATTCACACACACACACTCTTATTTCTTCCCTTTTCCTACACGTTACAAAGAACTTCAATTTCAGTTTCAAAACAAGTTTCATATAAAGTCCATGCTTTTTTAAACATATCTTTATTTATTTTCTTGTATTTAGTTTTTTCTTTGGGGGGGGGGGGGGGTGTCATAAAAATGGGATGAAAGAGTAAAGAAAAAAAAAAGACAAAACAGGAACGGTAAAACAAGCAAACAAACATCACTCAAACAAAAAATAAAAACAGCATCTTGAAGGGAGACATCTTCAGCATTCTCCTTTGTGTCTGACAAGTTAATTTGATGGCACACTCTGAAATTGCAGCTGGATTGGCAAAGCGAGATGTTTTCATTGTCAATTATGATTACCATTCCTGCAATAAAGATACAGGGCCTTTGTAAAGGCCGCAGGTCTTTTGAAAGGCAAGAAGAGCAGAATGTGAAAAGCATTTGATTAGGAGAGATAACACAAACATTATTAAGCTCTGCGGGACCGGGCTCTTCGCTGCCTTCCATGCATCTCACCTGGTGAGAATGGCCAAATCACTCACGGGAGTGTGTGTGAGAGACAGTGTGTGTGTGTGTGTGTGTGCGTGTGTGTGTGAGAGACAGTGTGTGTGTGTGTGTGTGTGTGTGTTTGTGTGTACGTGGGAGGTGTGGTGGGAGCCAAATTCTCATACGCGCAAAAATGTTTTGCTGGTGGTTTTTTGTGTTTGTAACAAACCACATGGGGTTAACTTTTGTGCTGTTTACCATTGAATGAGAGGCTGGAGAAAAAAAAAAAAAAACAGGAAAAGGGAAAAGGGTTGTTGATTTAACACTCAGTGGGTGTAATTCAACATATAATATGAAAACAGAGTCTGTGGGACGTGTTTAAGGGCAGAGAGAATATGTCAATACTCACACAGCTTCACCTAATGACACAGTTAAACTTTCCCTCTCTAAAAAAAAAAAAAAACCCTCTGCAAACAAAGTGGGAAAACATGAAGGGGACGCCTCGGGCAGGGTGCACTAGACGAGGCTCCCGACACACTTCCTCTGTCAGAGCCGCCCGTCCGAGAACGCGCCGCTACGCACGCCGTTTTCGACCTTAATTTCTTTGTTAGTAAAAAAAAAAAAAAAAAAAAAAAAAAAAAAAAAGGAGGAAAAAAAAGAAAAAAAAAATCGGCTTATGCTGCTGGCTCAGGCATAGAGAGGACCTCGACTGTGAAAGAGGAGAGGATCTGAGGACACCGGTATAGCTTTGCCTGTCAGATTCTCCACAGATCATCAACGTGACACAGACAGACACCACACTGACCGAAGAGAAATGCCACTGATTCTGCACACATCGCCATCAAGTCCAGACTCATCATCTCATATTACCTTACCTTCACAAAAACTGAATGTAAAATACCTTTGGTTTAAAAAACATACGACGAATATCGGTTCAATTAATGAGTTACGGAAAAGAGATCCCGGTGCCTTTTTTTATGCTTTATGTTGGCCATTTGAGTCCAACATTTCGACACATTTGGTATATGCTCTCGCAGTGAGCAGCTTATGCAATGACAGGTCCTAGTTCCAAAGTGTGATACGGTAATGGTCATTTTGAGGGGAATTTTCACAATGTCCAAAAAAAAAAAGGCGAAAGACTCTAAAGAAACACGGGATGAATGGTGGGTCGTGGAACAATAAAGAGAAAAGACATAGTGGGTCCGACAAATGAACAACCCGCAGGTTACCATGGTAACTCTTCAAACTTACTCAGGTGGGGTGGTAATTAAATTCACCTTTTATGCATCCTCCCTTCTCTCTCTGTGCCACTTTCCAAAAAATCAACCACTTACCCCTGCATTTTCATTAAAGGGCTTTTCACTCTGTAAAATCGTTATGAGGCAAATTTATAACCTCGTGCTACATAAAATAGACAGGATTTTCAAGAAGGCAGGCCTAAGTGCAAAAAGTGGCTGAGTAAGAGGTTGACAGGATTGAAATCCACCTCTTTTTAATTAGCTTTGTGCCACGCTGATAAGAAATAATAATAATAATAATAATAATAAAAAAGAGAAAATAGTAAAAAAGTGTAAAAACCTCACTCTTATTCTCTTTCCAAACTGCCAAACTTCCATGCTCTTGTCATTATTTTGTTTCTGTGGTCTCTCTCTCTCTCTCTCTCTCTCTTTCAGCCTTGCTGTCATGTTTGCTTTTTGAAAAGCCTACCATGAGGTGTAAGCCTGACATACAGGATTGTTAGTCACTAGGGTAGGTCATCTTGACTACAGCTTAGCCCGGGGCAAAAAGCAGACCTTAGGTAACCTCCTGCTGAAATCTGTAAAAAGAACAAAAACTCATATATACCAGTAAGTAGTACTGATACAAAACACTTGATAGCGACAAGGAACAATGCTGAACACAAAACATTTGACAAAATGAAAACTCGACTTTGCAAAGTCTCCAAGTCTTAACTTTTTTGGGTCTTTTTTTTTTCTGGCTTAAGTACAGACTTTGGTCAATCTGTAGATCATTTTTATATTGCTCTGTTGCTCTTACTCAGGTAAACAGATACTTCATTGTATGGAAGGCAGCTTGAGAACTTTCAAAACTGCTAGTATTGCAATATAGGCGTATGGGAGCACACTAACTGGGGGGGGGGGGGAGTGGACTGACGCCTTTATCAGCGAAATCACGCTACAGACAGAGTGGCCAATGAAAGCTTGCGGTGGTTTCAGAGTTTAAAAAAAAAAAAAAAAAAACACTTCCCAAAACCAAAATGCCAGGTTTCAGGGTTTACAAGAATGCATACACACACATAAGAGACACACACATAAGACCTAGGACATAACTCAGACTTATCTCTAGAAACAGATGAAAGTCGCATAAAGTGGTTTTTTAGTCTCTGAAGCTTTGATAGATGCTAAAAAGATATCCAGGCCCTAGTGTGCTTGATAGTGTTAAATCAAATGAAAGCCTTTCAAACAAAGCGTGTTTCATTGTAAGAGGTACTTTAGATTGGTGGGATGATAGGGTCAAGGTGACATGAAAGCAAGGGACTTCAATGAAGGACCAAGATGCATCAGCAGTTGTGTCTCCCAATCAGGAGCCATCTACGGGTCCGGACACTTTGAATCCAGCATTTTAATGCTCCCCCCCCAAAGCACTTCAGAAGAATATGAATTATCAACGTATCTTATAGCACAACAGCATATTAGACGATGATGAGATGCTCAACTGAGGAGCCTCTCTCTTTGTGCGTGTGTACCACAATACCCATTCAAGCTTTCTTGAATATGGTTCAACAGATAAAAGATGAAAGCACCTAAGACACACAATGAACAAATTTCTCTCTCAAATGTCAAAAAAAAAAAAAAAAGTCCAGACCAAAGTTCAAGAGTAAGCACAGCAAGGAGACAAATAGCTTCAGCAACTGTATCCACTAACTGTTACCCACCTTGCAGAGGGAGCTGAGGTCAAAGCCATAGGACTGGGCATTGCGGGAGCCAGCGTTCATGTAGTTGCCCATGAGAAGGACCAGTTCTAGCAGTCGGCTAAAGCTCTTGCTCTTCCTGACCTCCTCACAGGCCGCGTTCACTGCCATGATGTCCGGTCTGATGTTGTTCACTTGCTCATCAAACTGCAGCTTAAAGAGAATGGAGTTTAGCCTTGGCCTCAGCCTCTTCACGCTGCTCATCTGAGAGAGAGAGAGAGAGAGAGTGAGAGAGAGAAAGAGGTTAAAAACAAGAGGTTAAAAAAAAAAGATTAGATAACACACCCTTTGACTGTGGTGTACATCAAGCTCTGAGTTTGCAGCTTTATACATTACACAATGAATACCAAAAGGAAAAAAAAAAAATGTCAGAGGTAAAACCCAGACCGAGTCCCTTATCCCCTCTAGTGTTCTACTCTCAACTTCTAAGCTGTCCATCTCTCACTGACCAAAAAAAAAAAAAAACCCCTCAGCACAAGAGATGCAGCTTAAAACTGTGTGTCTCACACCCCCTCCATCCCCAGACTCACCCTGAAATTGCTTTCAGACTTCTGCAATTTTTCTACTGCTTTTTCCGTCTGGCGTTCTAAAAGCTATTTGCATACGGTCAGTCCATTTTTTTTTTTTTTTTTTTTGTTGCTAGGCAGTGGTAATGGATGTTGGCAATGATCAGGTTTGGGATCAGACCTGCAGAGTTAATTGGCGTGAGAGCGTCTATGGGGTGAGACTGGGCGTACGGGTGGAATGCACAATAGACAGCGTCGAATTACCACCGTTACACAATTACTCTAAATTGGGAAATATTGCGTTTTAAATGGGAGGTCTCTGCAGTCTTGGCCACGGGAGCGCATCCCCACGGCTGAGAGGAGAACTGAGGTTTCCTCTAAGGGGCATAATTACCTGACAAGCATGCCTGTTATAAAAGCATCTCCTGACAGGGACCGCGTGAGTACGCGATACATTATCGCTTCCATGTCAATACTGAAGACAGCATCCATCTCAAGGGTCTTCGTCAAGAGAGGGGCGGACGCCATCTTAATTTATTCGAGTGAAAACAGATTGGCAACATCGGATCCAGCATCTCAATAAGTAACTTGATCGGGGGGGGGCATTAATGTCTAAAGCAGTTCTTTGTAATCAGGCATTATTGTTTTTGGTGGTTTGCTTAATGTTTCGCTTGCACTGAGCAGCTGCATACGGAAAAAGTAAAGGATGCGCTATCAAAATCACAAAAAAAAAAAGAAAAAAGAAAAGAAAATAAACAAGCAATGAAAATCTACCTGCTCATGGGGGCACAGGAACAAATTTCCCTCCTTTCATATTTTCCGGCTTTGAAAGACAGTAAGGCTCTCTGTAGGAAGTCTAACAGGACACCTTGGACTTGCGGATTTAACCAGGAAATGATATTTTGAGGCTAGTCTAACATCACTGCTCTACAAATGGTCTCTGTTGGGCTTTTTTTCCCCCCATTTACAGAGAATGTCATAATTCAAAACACAGCAGAAGAGGAATCATAACACAGACATACCCGGAAGAAAGGCAAGTCAATATCAATGCAAATAAATAAGAGAGTGGGACATTAACACAAAGGGCCTTTCATCCCACAAGATAAGAAACACAAAAGGCTAAAAGTAAAATAAATGGAGTAAAAATAGAGAGAGATAGAGAGACAGGGAGGGAGGGAAGGAGAGAGGGAGAGAGAGCGAGGGAGAAAAGAAAGAAAATGGGGCAGAGATAAATGCTTAATTTATGTGTGTAAACATTCTGCCAACTTGTAACAAGCATCCTCTCTGTGTGTCAGACTGCATCTAATCTGTGATGAAACAGACTTCAATTCAAAGCACTCGCAGTCATAAATGTTTGAAAAGGATTAGTACCAAAAAGTACCGTCAGGGAGAAAAGTAGATACATGGAATTATTTATTATCGTCCTTCTAACGGCTGGAAAAGGGAGAGAGGGGGAAAAAAAAAAGAAGTTTGACAACCACATTTAAATCAAGTCGTTTTTCACCTGTGTACACAAGCAAAGATGTTAGGTGTCTACTCATAGCAACCACAACCAAATAAGTTACAACAACAGCTACACGAACCACATGAGAATATTCATTTGTTTGTAAACGGGTGTATGACACAAACAGTATATCTAACATTATTAACGGACAGCATCTGCAACACACTATATGTTAATCACAAGACAATTTCTCAGTGTTTACAGTGTCATTGACGACTGTGACCTTATGGTCAACGATACAGAGATCTCTGTGACTATTAAAAAAATGAAAGGCTCAAGAACACATTCAGACCTATACACGGCTTCCTGAACATAATCCTAAATAAAACCGTTGTTAATCTTTCTGTTCGTCTTTCCAAGCAAGCGAAAAACAAATAATATAAACAAAAACAAAATGGCAGCAAATGTAATGGGCAAATATTCTCCTCTCACCAAAGCTAGATATTAAGGAGAGAAACCTTGTCTACAGACAGCACTTAGAGTGGAAATGTCATGAATGTTAGTCTATGCAGAACGCTGGGTCCATTGGGCTGTGTGACCCACCTAGAGTCCTTCACATGAGACAGCTCTGTTCTCTGTACACCTATACATAACATAAGCTTTTTTCCAGTGAACTCCGGCTCTCTGTGCCCCTATACATAATATAAGCTTTGCTCCAGTGAACTCAGGCTCACTGTGCCCTATACATAATATAAGCTTTTCTCCGGTGAACTCAGGCTCTCTGTGCCCTATACATAACATAAGCTTTTTTCCAGTGAACTCAGGCTCTCTGTGCCCCTATACATAATATAAGCTTTTCTCCAGTGAACTCAGGCTCTCGGTGCCCTATACATAATATAAGCTTTTCTCCAGTGAACTCCGGCTCTCTGTGCCCCTATACATAACATAAGCTTTTTTCCAGTGAACTCAGGCTCTCTGTGCCCTATACATAATATAAGCTTTTCTCCAGTGAACTCAGGCTCTCTGTGCCCTATACATAATATAAGCTTTTCTCCAGTGAACTCAGGCTCTCTGTGCCCTATACATAACATAAGCTTTTTCCAGTGAACTCAGGCTCTCTGTGCCCTATACATAACATAAGCTTTTCTCCAGTGAACTCAGGCTCTCTGTGCCCTATACATAACATAAGCTTTTCTCCAGTGAACTCAGGCTCTCTGTGCCCTATACATAATATAAGCTTTTCTCCAGTGAACTCCGGCTCTCTGTGCCCTATACATAACATAAGCTTTTTTCCAGTGAACTCAGGCTCTCTGTGCCCTATACATAACATAAGCTTTTCTCCAGTGAACTCAGGCTCTCTGTGCCCTATACATAACATAAGCTTTTTTCTAGTGAACTCAGGCTCTCTGTGCCCCTATACATAACATAAGCTTTTCTCCAGTGAACTCAGGCTCTCTGTGCCCTATACATAACATAAGCTTTTCTCCAGTGAACTCAGGCTCTCTGTGCCCTATACATAATATAAGCTTTTCTCCAGTGAACTCAGGCTCTCTGTGCCCTATACATAATATAAGCTTTTTTTCCAGTGAACTCAGGCTCTCTGTGCCCCTATACATAACATAAGCTTTTTTCCAGTGAACTCAGGCTCTCTGTGCCCTATACATAATATAAGCTTTTCTCCAGTGAACTCAGGCTCTCTGTGCCCTATACATAATATAAGCTTTTCTCCAGTGAACTCAGGCTCTCTGTGCCCCTATACATAACATAAGCTTTTTTCCAGTGAACTCAGGCTCTCTGTGCCCTATACATAACATAAGCTTTTCTCCAGTGAACTCAGGCTCTCTGTGCCCTATACATAATATAAGCTTTTCTCCAGTGAACTCAGGCTCTCTGTGCCCTATACATAATATAAGCTTTTCTCCAGTGAACTCCGGCTCTCTGTGCCCTATACATAATATAAGCTTTTCTCCAGTGAACTCCGGCTCTCTGTGCCCTATACATAACATAAGCTTTTTTCCAGTGAACTCAGGCTCTCTGTGCCCTATACATAACATAAGCTTTTCTCCAGTGAACTCAGGCTCTCTGTGCCCTATACATAACATAAGCTTTTTTTCTAGTGAACTCAGGCTCTCTGTGCCCCTATACATAACATAAGCTTTTCTCCAGTGAACTCAGGCTCTCTGTGCCCTATACATAACATAAGCTTTTCTCCAGTGAACTCAGGCTCTCTGTGCCCTATACATAATATAAGCTTTTCTCCAGTGAACTCAGGCTCTCTGTGCCCTATACATAATATAAGCTTTGCTCCAGTGAACTCAGGCTCTCTGTGCCCTATACATAATATAAGCTTTTCTCCAGTGAACTCAGGCTCTCTGTGCCCCTATACATAACATAAGCTTTTTTCCAGTGAACTCAGGCTCTCTGTGCCCTATACATAATATAAGCTTTTCTCCAGTGAACTCAGGCTCTCTGTGCCCTATACATAATATAAGCTTTTCTCCAGTGAACTCAGGCTCTCGGTGCCCTATACATAATATAAGCATTTCGCCAGTGAACTCTGTGCCCCTATAGATCATATAAGCAGTGAACTCTATATTTCTGTGCCCCTATAGATCATATAAGCAGTGAACTGTGGCTCTCTGTGCCCCTGTAGATCATATACGCAGTGAACAGTGGCTTTCTGTGCCCCTATAGATCATATAAGCAGTGAACTCTGGATTTCTGTGCCCCTATAGATCATATAAGCAGTGAACTGTGGCTCTCTGTGCCCCTGTAGATCATATAAGCAGTGAACAGTGGCTTTCTGTGCCCCTATAGGTCATATAAGCAGTGAACTCTGGCTTTCTGTGCCCCTATAGATCATATACGTTTTTCTCCAGTGAACTGTGGCTCTCTGTGCTCCTATAGGTCATATAAGCTTGTCTCCAGTGAACTCGGGTACCTGAAAAATGTTACACACACACACAGACATTATGTTGTAGAATCAGGCCTTTAACAGTAATGAGTATACACAGATACCCACAGACTCACACAAACACACACACAGTTACATTTTACTTCCACAATCTTTTGAGTTTTTTCTGATTCAACTTTCTATGCACCTCTGCTTGGGTCTCAAATAAAAGACTGACTTGTTGCCAGGGCAACAGGCATTTCTACCTTTCTGTGTTTAGTGTGTTAATTCACCTGTTTCATTAAACTCAAGTTCATATGTTCAAAGACAAAATGTGCTTTGAGCCTGTGAACACCATCAATTATAACCCTGTCAATCTGAAAACAGAAAAACAACCCTGCCCCCCCCCCAAAAAAACCCAACAACAACAAAAAAAACCCCAACAAAACAAAAACAAAAAAACCCAAAAACAAATAAACAACCCCCCCCCCCCAAAGAATGTAAGTCACTTGTCACACCAGCAAACCAAAAAGATAAAATGAAGCCATTCTAACCACAAACACAACACTTGAAAGGTAGGTTCCCTTTAAGCACTTAAGGTTCAAGGTGCTGGCTTAAAAGTAGGAATAAAGAAAGAGAGGGACAAAAGCCTGGTCTCAAAGAGTGGGAAACGGAAAAAAAAGAGAATACCTTTGAACTGAAGTCTTAAACCACCTCTTTTTTCTAACCCACACATATAAATAAGTATTATCCTCACATCACACAATCTTCACATCACTGTTTTCTATGTCAAACCTGCTGCTTTTTCTTTCTTTCTTTCTTTCTTTCTTTCTTTCTTTCTTTCTTTCTTTCTTCTCTTCCTATCAATCCAAAGATCTTTCTCCCCGCCCATCCTCACTACTGCCTTCCCAATGCATCCTTAAGTAAAAGGGTGCAAGCAAAGTGGTCTTAGTGCAAACACACACACACACACACACACAAAGGACAGTCACGATCTGTTCATGCGGTGAGCGCTGCTGTGAATCACTACCAAGGTCAGCTCCTGCCGTGTACTGCAGACTGTGAATGTGTCCGATTGGTTATTTATTTGCGGACAGGCGACGCCTACAGAGAGGTGTGCAAGGCTGAAGTGACGACAAATCAGAGAAGGAGCTGAGCGCGGGCAGACAACTAATCTATAGAGCGCTGTAAACATAGAGGCCAACAGTCATAGCTATGCCACTCCGCCAATGACACTCTGTGTTCACTTATCCCCACACTCATATCACTTACACCCAGGGGGCCAATCTGAAGGGACGTTGACAAAACGAAAGAAAGAGAGAGAGATAGAGAGAGAGAGGGAGAGAGATGCAATAATTACTGGTTTCCCCTCTGTATTAGTTGGCAGTTGACAGTGATACTGAGGTGGGTTCTAGTAGGCTGTCCCAAGTTTCAAAGCTTATAAGAAACAAAGCCCTGTGGGCTACAGGCCTGCCACAGAACTGGGTGCTATAGGGACGCAAAAATACGCTCAGTGACAATGACAAAATGTGTAGTGTGTTAAGATTATTGATTAATTGTCTAAACTGGCCACTCGTCCTCACACAAACTTTCAGGTAATGACAGAGTCTGGGCAAACTTCCATTTGGCGTTCACATACCTAATAAATACATTTTTTGCTTGTTTGTTTGTTTGTTTGTTTTAAACCTTTATTTAATCACAGTGGGCCACAGGCCACTGACTAGGCGTACTCTCTTCCATAGCTGCTATGCTAGGACAAGGCTCGGCAAACTGTTACGAGAGTACCCCTGGCATGGAAACCTAACCTACTGTTAGACTCTATTTGTACACTACTGGACATGTTGTGAGTCAGCGATATAATAATTTCTATCTAGACAGTAATCGGTATGTTCTGTGTGATTTCAAATACACTTGTTATGAGATGTTGGTATAAAGTTGACTTCCGTGAATATTCAGTTTAGTACCTGAAAAGGCTGATCACACACACATATTAGAACACACATAACTTTATGCAAATGCTACCTAGAGATGTAATCCTAGACGGGATCCACGTGCACACTCCACTGTGTGGCTTTGAAAAGCCAGTCAACATAAAGACATGTATATGTCTTAACAGCTGAGCGACTGAATAGGGACGAGTTGGTTCATTCGTAAATGGGTTTCCGTCTTTTTGTGTCGAGTTTATCAGGCAAAGGACAGGTGTTTCTCTTTCTTTGGCTGGGCTTTTGAGAGAAGGATCATCTGCATTTTAATGACGACGACTCCTTTATTAGAGCTTAAGCAGAAGCATGATTACCTTTCTCTGTGCAAGACACTAAACTGCAAGGGCGAGTTCGTTTAGGAGACACAAAATATTTAAGCAAGCTCAACGTTTCAAGTCAAAATGCTCTATTTAACCAAATGTTCTCACTGATTAAATTCATAACTGTAGACAGACACAAGTAATTTTCCTCATTTTGAAGTCCACACAAACTAGAAATGTACACAAATTGTACATATTAATTATCATCTGATTATGGAGAAGTGTTAATTTGGCTCAGACATGCAGACAAAAGAAAATGTCTAATTAACAGTGAACTGAAGGAGGATGACAAATGTGCCTGTGTGTATGCATACTCACCACAACCCCAAACTGTTCAGGCTCACAGAGGTTGGCATACTCGCACTTGTATTTCACCAGTGCGTTTAACTGCACCTGTTCTGGAAGATGCTTCACCAGGTTCTGAAAAAGAGAAATAGAGAAAGAAAGAGAGAGAGAGAGAGAGAGAGAGAGAGAGAGAGAGAGAGAGATGTGGTTAAATGATTTCCAACTATTTGTCCAATGGTTTGAAGAGACATCAATAGTGTACGGCAGTGTCCAGTAGCTGAGGTCAGCACAGGGAGACTGGAGAAAATTAGATTTAAAATGAAGGAATAAAATGACACTATAACCTCAGTCTGTGGTACCACTTGGTGATAAGCTGTTGAGGAAGAAAAAAAAAGGACAAAAATCCAATACCAAAATCCAACGGTCCAAATCCTTTAGAAATATTCTAAGGTAATGTTTTCTTCATGTCCTCCACGAGTTTACCATTTAGAATTCGGTAACAAAACTTTAACAGGAAAAGAAAGAGAGGGGGGAAGAAAGGCGAAGATAATAGCCTTTTCCAACCTCAACTTTAAACGTCCTTGTATGAGTCCATTAAAGGACAGAAATGAAGTTTATCATTCGGACGTCCCCTCCCACTGAAATATTATTAAACTAGAGTACCATTCGCCTGGCTCATACAAGCCAGCTTCCGCAGTGTTACATGGATTTCCTCCGGAGAGAATCCATAATGTGTAGCTCTTAACTACTTTCTGCACTGTAAACCCACACATAAATATCCATTTGTAATGTTGTTGACTTGTTGCCTTAGTCTGTCACTCACATACAGCTCCTTCCACAGACACACACACACACACACACAGCCTGCAGCGTCTTCAATCAGAGTGTATATGCCTAGCGATAACCTACATGTAAACCTTGTATATTGTCACACAAGACTTCCAAACTATATGTAAAAAGGCATTCAGGTCTGCAGTTATCATGCAACATGAACATGTTCTTCACATAAATAATAGTTGTAATACAAGTAGATGTGATTCTACATGTGTAAATTCATAATCTGGCAATGTATGGATATAGGTGCAATCTAAAGATCTATTTATGATCTGTATAATTCAATCTGAATAAAGATGGAGCCAAACTGAAGTGTATCATTTTATAACTGCAGGCGGGGAAGTGTTTAAGCCACACAAGTGCCTTTTTTAACTGAAAAGTTTAGACAAGTCTGGTTCTATAATGCTAACACACACCAAAGGTTTATTCAAAATACTGTCACTCTACTGTAAGACAGTTGATTTGTTGGTTATCCATGCACCTATAAAATGTGCGAAAGGAACATTCACTGATTTGAATGAGTGTATATTTTAGCACTCTGTTAAGTCTCACTCTCTTACACACTTTCTCTCACTCAAACTTCATTTTTCTTCTTATTTGTTTGTCAGTAATTACATATGGACCCTGACAAAACAGTCTGCCAGTTCTATTTATATTCATGGCTCCTTTCATGACTTCCAATATACCAAAGGCACTTGAAATTAAATAGAGGCATAATTGACAAAAATGAGATTACATGAATAAAGTTTCTTTTGAAAAAGGTGCACTGGTATAATTGGCTTTTCAACTGTGCACACTGAATAAACAATTAGCACCGCATATTTAGTTTTCGGATTCCCACATCCACATCGTCACATACTCCCTTTTCACAAAGAGTCAATGCACATGTCAACCAAGCCCACCTTTTAGAGACCAGAAATGGGAAGTGAAGATATGCAAGGAATGCAAATCAGTGGAGAGGAATGACTTCATTAATGCAGTCTATGAGAGCGTGAGGCGGAGGTACAGAATGAGGAAAAAAGAGACTACGAGAAAGAGAATGAGAGAGCAGGAAAGCACAACTGACAGAGAAAGAGAGAGAGAGAGAGAGAGAGAGGGAGAGGCGCAGTGGGGTTGGGAGAAAGAGAGAGAGAGAGAGAGAGAGAGAGAGAGAGAGTGGGAGACAGAGAGAGATCTCACAGCACTGACACACAAAACTTTGCTAATTGGCAAATGCAGGGTCACAAATGAGGAGCAAAAATTCCACACAAGAGCACAAAACATTAGTTGCCTTGAATGTGTGAGAGGAGACTTTCCAGAACATTCTGACCACCTGCATAAAGCACGACAATACAGTTTCAGAGGCCGTGGGACATTACTATCTTCCATCGCATAATGAGAGAAGAGGGATTAGTTAGACCCTTAATAAAGGCTCTGAAGAAAATGTCACAAAAGAGAAGCAAAAGAAATGCGTAGGTCAGAATGTGACTAACTTTTCTGTCCTTTTAATGCCCTCTTTCTTCATTCTTCATCATCAACATATTTGTCTCCTCACAACAGTGGTAAGGAAATGGGGTTGAACTTGAATGTAAAGCTCTACGGCCTGGATGCCACATATTTTGGTAGCCAATCAAAATGATACTGGCTTCAGCATTATGAGAGCCACATGCAACAAAAAGGCAAGAGTACAATCCCTGACTTCACATTGGGATAAGACTGAATCTACTGCCCACAGTTGGGGTAGCAGAGACATAGGTAGTGTCAAATCGTATTGGTCATGGGTAAAGGTCAGGCGGGATTCTAAGCAAACTGTTAGTAAACAAAAACTACACTGAATGTCTTCGCTTGATCGGAAAGAATACCAGTGTGGCGACAGGTGAGACATTTGATGAAGGTTATCAGAATATGGTGTACCAGTAACAGGCCAGAGGAGGATTGGACAATAAAGCTGATGAAATGATAATAGGAAAGAGGTAACATAGCTGGCTGAAGGGTCAAAGGTGACGTTACCTGGATCATAGGCTCGGTGAGCTGCTCCTCATCGACTTCCAAAATCATCCTGCGGATTTCCTGATACGGCATTCGGAATGAGCCCAAGAAGATGGCTGGGAATGTGCGAGAGAGACAGAGAGAGAGGGAAAGAGAGAGAGGGAGAGAGACAGTGTTAATGTTCTTGTCCACACTAGGATCGATAACGGAAGTGAGGCATTAATCGGCAGGAATCACAAAGGTGCTCAAAAAACTGCACGGTCACATCATAATGTCAACAGTAATTCAACAAGACATATAGGACACAAGGCTGCAGTGTGGTGTGTCTACACACAAGCCAGTGAGACATTCAATAAACAGTCAGAGTGAGAGAGAGAGTGAGAGAGAGAGAGAGAGAGAGAGAGAGAGAGAAAGAGAGAGATAGAGAATTGGATGAGGATGAGGATTAGGATGAGGATGAGGGAGGTTAAAGAATTGGATGAAAAATAGACTAAAACTGACAAAAAAAACCAAAAAAAAAACAATAAAGATACAAACTGCATAAACACTGTGTCGGCGAAAAGCATCTCAACTTTCCTCTCGCTCTCTCCGTAATTTCTCGCTGCATAATTTATCACTTTGACTTGGCTGATTAAGCCCATTTTCCTTTAATGCATGAAACAAAGGTCACAAAGCAGTCTGATAAAATTCAGTGAAGTGCACAAATCAGAAGAATTACAGGAGGTGAAAAAAAAAAAACTTGTTGTTTCGCATGTTTCACATATGCATCGCAAAGTGTACAAGTGTACCAAGTTGTGTTATTATTTATTTATCTGTTTTCTAGCTGAGTGGGGAAAAAAACCCCAAAAACAAAAGCAGGAAAGAAAGAAAGAAAGAAAACAACCCCACAAACAATGTGTCAAGCAACTATTAGGGTGAAAACATTTGTGGGGGGGGGGGGGGGGGGCAGAAGTGCTGTCTGAACGGGTGAGGAAAACAAGCTGACAAGAGACAAAAAGTATTTGTTCTCTCCATCGCATGTTCACACATAAAACAGCTTCTCACCGTTATCAAAATTAAACAGTCTAAAAATGTTGTTCCATTTATGCCACAGTCCCTCCTCTGCAGAGTGTTCCTTTACAGTGATGGTGCATGGTTATTAAGATGCTTAATGAAGTGAGAACACCGCTTAAGCACACAGACCTGAAAAGCCACTGACAGAACTGCCCTTTCACTCCTGTGTGAAGGAAAGTATAAAAGTACATATGTGCATGTAGGAAGTGTTAGACGTGTCAGGCTGACACTTGGCGCATAATGTAGGTTGAGAGAGAGAGAGAGAGAGAGAGGGAGAGAGAGAGAGAGAGAGAGAGAGAAGGGACACAGAGACAGCGTAGGAATGTAACATTTAGATTCATCGCTGATATAAAATGACAGTGAAAGAAGACTGAGAGGTTTGTGTAAATCATAAACTCCTACACATTCTCTGCCTATGTGGAAGATATAATTTCACATTTAATTCAGAAAATGAATGTGATTGTAAAATGCTCTCTGATCTATATAAAAGCACAGAAAGTAACTTAGTAAAGTTTATCCTTTTTCCACATACACACACACACACACACGTATATATGCAATTACAGATTAATTTCATGCATATACGTGTGTGTGTGTGTGTGTGTGTGTGTGTGTGTGTGTATAAATATATTTGTACACAAACATACATGCATGCATGAAGGAGTTCTGACAAGGAGAGACAAAGAAAACAACTGTTTGTCACTGCAACACCATGTATGTAATATCCAAGCTTTTCTCATAAGAGCAGACGGAGGAACTTTGACTAACACACTCCTGTCTGAGCGTGAAATGCAGATACCACAGTGAATAAATGGATGGAGTGATTAAAGAGAGAGAGGAGAGAGACAGAGAGAGAGAAGCAAAGGAATGAATGATGTGTACTCACACAGGTTCTGAGCTATCTTTGGATCCAGCACTTTCAGCTCTTTGATTCTCTTCTTGATGGATTTCTTCTCTTCCGTCTCTTCCTCCTCTCGCCTGGCTGTGAAGATCATCACACATTTACAGACATTAGTACCTGACAGTTAGAAACTAGCCGCCACACACGCACACGCACACACACACACACGCACGCACACAGAGAGAGAGAGAGAGAGAGAGAGAGAGAGAAAGAGCAGAAGATGGTGAGAGAGAAGTACAGAGTGTAGTATATCTCAGAGTTGCCCTATAATTTCACAGAGGGGCGTTTAGGTGACAGAGAGACACATTCAATTAAAGGGAGACAAGATGGGGGTTCCTAGGCCACGGAGTCACGGTCACATGACTGATGCATGTTGAGTGTGTCGACAGGAACGGTGCCACAGCACCGCATGCTGTAAAGAGGACTGGGCCACAGAACTGCAATTAATAACAATAAAGCCTAATTATAGAGGGAAAGAGAGCAAACACACACACACGCGCGCACACACACAAATGCACATTAACAAATATCACCGGGCTTAATGTGGACTAATAAGGGGCTTGGGCTGAACTACAATGCTAGGTATGTGATGAATATTTCATTTAACCTGCCAATCAAGGTTTAAAACATTACAAATGCCGCGGCTCCAACAAACAGTTTGAGTAACACACTGAATAATTAAATGTAAAAGCCTTTTGGGAAATGTAATAATGAAGACCAATGGGGTTTCATGGGTCTATTGACCTGGATAGGTTACACGATAAAGGGACAGAAGTGAATGCAAACTCAGGACACCTTAACATCAGGTGGATGAGAATGCATTTATTTGTGTGATCGTGAGTGTTTTTGTGATGAGGTGTGTGTGTGTGTGTGTGTGTGTGTTCTGAGCTCCTCTTCCTTGGTCTGTCTGTCTCACGGTCACGGTAAGTCTGTAAAGGGGATTGGGTACTGGTGAGACAGCCGTAGCAAATGAGATTAGAGCCACTGCGCTGTGATGACTGAGTTAAATGAGGGCGGCATGAAAACACACATGCACACACACACGCTCGCGCACGCGACTTTCCAACCACAAAACAGCCTTATTGTGCCAGCTCTCCAGGCCCACAATGAGGAGGACACAGTGGTACACAATGCCACACATCCAACTATGCACAAACACACACACACACACACTGACACAAACAGACATCTGAGTGCACGTGTAGATGCTAAGATTGAGACTGCATCTGAAAAATAAAGTACTCTCCTTTCTGAAATGGGAGGGTAGGAGACAGAGAGGAGGAGAACGTGAAGAAATGAAAAGGAGCAGAAAGAAAGGGAAGGAGGAGAGGAGCAGCAGGTTTCCGGAAAAAAAAAGCATGAATTATTTAAGATATCACATTAAGAGAACAAAACGCTCATTCTCAGAGGAGGATGGCGTAATTGTGTTGTGCGCTAATTATCTGTATGCAGAGGAAGACATGTAAAGTGCAGGGTTAATCTATGAGCCAGTTTGCCTCAGATGGGGCTTTTTTTCAAGCTTTGTGTTAACTCACCAAAAAACTCCAGTGACTTAATTAAATGTTTAAAAGAAAGAGGGGTCCAGGACAGAGCCAATCTGCCTGGCATCTGGATAGATGAAGAAACAGAAAGCTGGGACATAGTCTTCTACAAAATTCACATTATCTTCACAAGTAGAGTGGATAGCTCATTTAAGTCCCGACGGGGGAGGCAGGAAAAAAAATAGCTTAAGTTCATTATCTTAGGCCAACAGGCCTGAAACAGCCATGCATATTAGCCCACAGTAGGGCCTCAAGATTAAGAGGTAAAAAGAAAAAAAAAAAAGAAATAAAATAACTGCAATTATTCTGACAGATAGCATGGTTAAGATTATTAATTGCAATTAACAGAAATGACATATTCCACTCATGTTCTGCTGACTCAGTAAGACAAAAAAAAGGGGCAGAGAAACATATTAGAAGATGATTTTGTTTCTTGGCATTACTGCAGAACTCATGGATTTGGTTTCTACTTTCACGGTTCATTAAAAATGAGAAAAAAAAAATAAAATGTATATTTCAGATGTCATTGGGGTGCTAAAAACCTATAGTATTCTGTCTTCTAAAAAAAAAAAAAAATTACTTGTACATTGCTATTTTCTCCAAAACACACATACATAATTACACAGAACACAAAGAAGTCGACTTTTATTTATGAAAATATCATGAAATTGTGTAGCTGCAGATGTCTGGTTAAGAACAGGGTACTGGCAATTTCCAGAGAGTACCGTGTTCTCACACTAATGAATAAGGAACAGTGCTTCATGCATTTCTACGTTCTGTTCAAAAGTCACACCCTGAGGGGTCCATGGTCAGGAGCACAGGAAGGCTAAGTTCCACTAAAGGGTACATCACACAGTGGTGACAGTTTGGATAGAGGGGTGAGGAGACACTGCTATAAGGAAGATGGTTTGTCATCACACTATCACTCACAGCAGGCCATTCTACCCACTGTCACAGACTTACTGGGCTTCGGAAGCTCCTCTACAAGCTCCTTCTCTTCACAGACTTTTGTAAGCCATTGAAAATGGAGAAAGGGAGGAGAGAGAGAGAGAGAGAGAGAGAGAGAGAGAGAGAGAGAAAGAGAGAGAGAAATATTCATTATGAAGAAGACTTGAAAGGTTGAGCAAGCAACTTTTGCGAATATGTCATGAATTTAATGAACTACAAGCTGTGAACTAAATGCATCGAGTTGCTGTACAGGTTGGATATAATTGGAACAAACTGGCTGATACAACATATATATAGCATGGAGGGGGAAAGAAACCAAAAGTGCATGCAAGTACACACAAACACAACCATCCAAACACACACAATCAATGTCTCTCTCTCTCCCTCTCAGGAGCACCGTAAATATAATAATCCCGCCAAAAAAACTACACCAAACATATTTTCAGCATTAAGATGCATTTGCTCACCCACACAGTGATCTCTCTCTCTCTCTCTCTCTGTGTGTGTGTGTATATATATATATATATATATATATATATATATATATATATATATATATATATATATATATATATATATATACACACACACACACACACACACACACACACATATAATTTTGATCATTAAGTTAAAACAATGTGGAATTTAGTAAAAATGAGCCAAACTGCTACTTATTCTGCTCTGTCATATCGATCCCTCCTCCCTCTCTTCTGGCTGAAATAAAGAGACTTAAAGGAGAGTGGAGACAGTTGAGAGAGGGAGAGCTCCCTGGGTGAGGAGGAGCAATGAGAGATGGTCTCAGTGAGTGAAAGAGTCTCTCAGGATTAAGATATGCCGTATTGATCCGCTCATCATGACTTACTGCCACGCCGTCAAAAGTGCCCTGCAGCAAATCCATTATTCACGGGGTCCAAAACCACATCATGCCAAGCGTTACATAAGATCCTGCCCGTTACAGCGTGTATGGAGAGACAACTCGTGTGTCCAGTTGTAACAATGTGTCACGGTCATTGCGACCGAGAGGTTCACTGTTCATCTGTCTCATACTTAATAAGTGTTACTTGTGCTACACACACACACACCCGCACAAACGCACACACACATATGTAAACATTCTTAATCTCCTGGACGGAATGACAGGAAGAGTGTCCATTCAGAGAGGTTAAAAATTAAACACTACACACTCGGGGGATAATTAAAACCCTGCTCTACTGATACAGACTGTGGATTTGGTCAGGTGGTTATCAGCTAATTAAATCTCAACCTCTAACAAACCATCTCTATCTCTCCTTCGCTCTCTATATCATCCCAAACAACAACTCATTATGCAGCCACCAATTACTGATCCTGTAGGAGGCTTGGGCTTCATTAGTTAATCAATCACGTCAAGGCGAGCAGGCAATCTTATCGCACGCGCATATCAGGGCAGGAAGTGTACCAGATAGTGGCTAATGCTAGGACAACTGGCTGCTTTACATCATTAGAAATCCATCTACTCCTCCCATCAGCACTGGAGGAAATGAACACAAACACACACAGATACAGACACATACACACACAAACACAGACCCATATACACAGAGGAGGTAGGGCCAGGAAGTCATTGAGAGCATGTATATGTCTTTGAGTGGACAGGTGTGCTCACATGTGTGATGTACACGGTCACACACAGAGCAGTAACACAATAGAAGAGAATCAAATGGAATTGAGTTTGTAAACTGTATAGTTCTGTTACGGGGTTTTTTCTCTTCTCATAATGAGTTCTGGTTCGTCCCTATTCAAGCTGAAAGCTTCAGTCATCTCCCTGTGGGTTTAAACGAGAACACCAGAGGCTTCTAATTAAACACCGGTCCTTATTGAAAATCTCCACGCTGACTTGTGACTGTACTCGACATACTGCCCAGAATATCTTCAACATAATGACATAAGTGAGTTTTTTTTTTTTTTTTTTTTAATCTGGTGCTGAGAAACACTGCGCTACAGAATGATGGGACCCATGATGTTGGAAAATGTCATTTTATCCTGTTTTCTTTCTTGCTTTTTTTTTTTTCCCCTTTTTTTCCCCCCCTTTTTTCTTTTCCCGCAACCTGCACACAGAGGACGGTACATCTGCAGAGCCTCAGTCTGCCTTGCTTGTACTAAAGGGAATGGGAGATGAAATAAACATTGATTGAAAGAGCATGACTGATGTGCTACATGACAGCTACACCCTGGAGACAGCCCCCAGTGTTCAGGCGGCTAGCGCGCATCTGATCAAGAGATTTTTAATCACGCCTGAACATTACTGCAAGTTAGCCAAGGCATAAAAAAAAAAAAAAGGCTGCTCTTGACATAGATACATATCTTTCACTATTTTTGTATGCAAACCAGCATATATGCAGATACTAGAGAGAGATATAGCCGTGGGCATACACGCACATGCGAGTTCCACCTGGATACACACCTATGTATCTCCGAGCGAGTAGTGTATTTGAGAGAGAGTGAGTGAGTGAAGGTGTGTGTGTGTGTGTGTGTATGATCAGAATCACAAATTACACAGATATGTGTAAAAGTGTAAAAGTGTCAGGGAATCCCCTGCTGTGTTTTACCATGTCCTCTTTCAGAGCACGAAAGGTTGTTTTTTTTTTCTTTAAACCTGCCTGTAGTTCCAGTTGGATGATTTTCTCTGTGGTTTGAGATTGATTCCTCCCCACCCCCCCACAACTTTTCCGCTTCTAAGGCTTTGCTTCTTTGCCTCTGCTGGAGGAAACTGCAGAACACCAAATCAGTTCAGTTTTAGCAGCACCTTCTCCTCTCTTCTGTATTTACCCATCCTTCAGCTACGACACACTGGCAGATAACACTTTTTCTTCCTCTGATTGGACGCTTGATGAGACAGTATCTACGATGGCCTCGTTATTCAGATAAGATCAAGCAGCCAGTGAAGGGAAAACATTTCCCTTCAGTTCATCTACTCCCCTGTGTCTCTGTGTGTGTGTGTGTGTGTGTGTGTTTGTGGGGTCTTCACTACCTGCCTCTTGGCCATTGCTGTTCCACTGCCCTTCTGTCCTGTTTCTGACACTTCGAAACAGTGTGTGTGAGAGAGAGAGAGAGAGAGAGAGAGTGTGTGAGAGAGTGAAAGAAAGAAAGAGAGAGAGAGAGAGAGCTGTAATCTGTTGTTTCTAATGGGCTGTTAAAATGATCACTGAAGCTTTGGTCCACAATGCTGTTATCATAGGCATTACTGCACACATAAGCATTAGCTGCCATAGAAGGCGGTTGATTGAATGTATTTGAGGTCAGTGACGCCTCTGGAGAATGAGAGCACGTTGACATAAGTGGCTAGCACTCCCTCGCTGCCCATATTTCACGCTTTTTTGACTTCTCTCTGACCAAAAGGCTCCTTGTAAATAAGGATTTTGACAGAAATCTTTGCTCGCTCTAACTTGACCTCCACAGCACGGCGTCAATACTTAAAGCGAGAACCACTACACATATTCTGAAAAGATACCAAAGCCGAGATACACGTGCAAATACATCACCAACAAATGTTTCTAATTGATAACCCTGATATTTCCTCTTAATGTGAAAAACCTCAAAATGATGCCAAGACTTCTCGATTATGCTCCTTCGTACAGTTCTTGTTTAGAGCCTTAATCTGTATCTGAGCTGTTTGATAGACCTCAGTGATTCTGTCTGGCTCTCCAAGGCATCACACTTTCCAATGAAGTTGACATTAAAAAGTGATTAAACCATCTGTGGAAATAAAAGGCCTAACTATCGCGAGAGAATAGAGGAAGTGGAGACGGGGGATGTTATGATAATGATGATAAAGAGCATATTTATGATTGGCGATTGGCTGCTGCAGATGGCAGGCTTGTCTGTGTATGTGTGTGTGTGTGTGTGTGTGTGTGTGTGTGGGTCAATAATGCAGTAGTATTTGTACTGATTTGTTCCTGTAATAGGAGCAGACCAGTGGGACGGTGTCATCATGGCTTGGCAGAAAAAAAGATTTGTACTCATGCATATTAAAAAAAAACAAACAAAAAAAAAACCAGACAAACAAAACAACAACAACAAACCCACAGTAATGAAAATCATTTGTTTGTCTCTCTCCATCATATTCCTAATTCTATCAATTGGTCTATTTCCATCAGTCTGTCATGACAGTTTTCTTTATTTTTCTGTAGTAATCTTCCTCTGCCTCTCTGACCTCTGCTCCAATCTCCATCTGTCATGCAGGAAAACTTTAGTTCTGAATCAACACTGCCCCTCATTTTCTGAAGCATTGCTGTGTGATGTATATGCACAGAGAGAAAAAGCAATGATGTAGAATCCTTGAGCTACACCAACAAACTCTGAGAACAGTCTAACTCAAGTTCAGCTTCTCCATTCTCTAACAAAAATACATTATACCACCTCGCGCACACGCACACACAAGAAATGTGTAGTTTCAGCTTCAAGAGACCAACTGTTAAGAGTGAAACAGCGCCCTCTACAGCTAGGAAACAGTATGCACACATGAACATACAGGTCAAGTTTGAAATATTGCTCATAATGGCCGTTATTATCTACGTAAGCGAATGTTTCTTTTGCATTAAATGTAATCAAAACAGTGCAACAAAACATCTCTAAAATTTCCCAAAGGACATTCCCCAAAGCATAGGCAAGAAGGTAAAAAAAACAAAAAAAAACCCAAAAAACAACAGGCACATACAAATGCATACATACATACACATATACACACACGAATGCACAAACAGAGACAAGGCAACAAAAAGAGAAAGATGAGAAAGAAAGAGATAATGTCTCGCTTCTCGTCTTTCCTGTCATTTCATTTCGGCCTCCTATCATTACAGGGGATAAGTGGATGAGTGGAAAAACACGTCTATTATCAATTCTTCTGTGCAAAAAGGAAAAATACCACACATAAATGAAAAATCATCTTTGCAAAATAAAGCTGCAGCAGCAAATGTCTTTTAAACGAGGGAGCGCATTACTTTGCTGATGTAGGAGCCCGTGAGAACAAATTGTAAATAAATTGCGGTGCTTTTTGTTATGAGATAGAATTGCCAACAACAGAAAAAGAGAAAGGGAGAGGAAGATGGAGAGAGAACGAAAGAAAGGTAGATATCACAGTGAAGAAAAGAGAATAAGTACATGAAAATAGGAGAGAAGACGTATTGCGTTTGAGAATAATAGAGCGAGAGAGAGAGAGAGAGAGAGAGAGAGCCAGAGAGAGAGAGAGAGAGAGAGAGAGAGAGAGAGAGAGAGCCAGAGAGAGAGAGAGAGAGCGAGAGAGAGAGAGAGAGAGAGAGCGAGAGAGAGAGAGAGAGAGAGAGAGAGAGCCAGAGAGAGAGAGAGAGAGAGAGAGAGAGAGAGAGAGAGAGAGAGAGAGAGAGCGAGAGAGAGAGAGAGAGAGAGAGAGAGAGAGAGCCAGAGAGAGAGAGAGAGAGAGAGAGAGAGAGAGAGAGAGAGAGAGAGAGAGTCAGAGAGAGAGAGAGAGAGAGAGAGGAATAAAAGAAAAAGGTGAAGTGGATTGTGGTAGAGTGGTCGGGAGCGCGTGGCAAAAATCTTATCTTCTCCTCTGTTAAACAAACAAACAAACAAACAGATCCCTGAACGCACAGCTGCACGCACACACACACACACACACACACACACACACACACAGACACAGACAAACTTTGAAACTGAAAAGCTTACAGGAGTGCATGCAATTGACCTCTGCTCTGTCTACCACGAAGTATCTTTCAATTCAATACAGAGCATATTCACTCTGTTTTCAATCCAACATACTGTCAATGCAAAAACACTTCAGCCCAACCATCACCTAAGATCCCTACCAAATCTATAAGGATAACATTCTTTCCATCAGCCGTCAATAACACTTCCAGCTGTACTGCAATTTATCCTTGGGGGTCGGACAGAAAAGGAATGAATCTAGTACATTAAGGAAAAGGCTCATTTAGGCTGACAGCTGGGTCCCGTTTCAATCATATTCTAAAGCACTTTTTCACACTATTATTTAACTCTGCAAGTACCAATCTGAACCAAACGTCAATTCACTACAAAACAGCTGAGCAAATGAACAATCCCCATCCCCCTCTCCACAAATGCTCCACATAATCATCACTCAAATCAACCACAACAGCAAAAAAAAACACCACACCCATTAACACAAGTCGTCAATTCCACATTTATTAACTTGCTGACCAGCCAAAGGATTCTAGTATTTTAAATTGCTAAAAATCTATTATAATCTATACATATAAAAAAAAAATCCAGCCTATCAGTGTATGTACCGTTAAACTGTGACACCAATCCAACATCACATGTGTATCTGCTTCCAAGCTCTTGCGTTCTGAAAAATTCAGCCTGAAGTCATCCAAAGCTCTTTGTCTTGAAGTGACTTTAACACATTACATAAATAACCATGACACAACCAATAGGGAACAAAGCATGAATCATTAGCCTAAATGACCCATTACATCTCCCACAGACTATAAAAGCATCTCCCCCATGTGAGGAAAGAACAGAAAACCTTTCTGTTATGAGGTAGGCACCATGAAAGCCACATGCACAATGTGACTGAAAGAACAAGCTAAGAAAGACTTCTCCGTGCGCATGGCTGTTGAGAGCTAAAAAGAGACTTATGCATCTGAATAGAACTATATGAAAGTTTAATTCTCACATTCAAATTCATGCCATGAGAATCTGTCCTTTCCTAATGACGCAAAACTGCACCACCATCCTTTTACTGGAGATCATAAAACCGGAGATAACGACTTTTATGAATGTCACTGTCGACATATCTTCATGGAACATGCCGCACATTTACTGTGAGTGAGACTCAGCATACACACTCCGTCTCCTTAACGGGTTCATTTACCTGTGTGTGTGTGTGAAGGGTTGTGTTTGCAACTCTGTATGTGAAGTATATGTGTAATAGTGCACGAGTGTGTGTGTGTGTGTATGTATAAGTGTAATTTTAAGTGTGTGTGTGTGTGTGTTAATAGCATGCTTGTGTCTTGGCTGTAGGAGGAATAACAGGAATGAGGGGAGGAATATGTGTGTGGGAGAGAACTCTGGTGAGAGCTGTGATTACGAGTGGCCAGCATGAGGTTCGCATACTACCGCTATCTCCACGTACACCCAAGAGCTTCACACACAGATTTAAAGTAGATTAAGGGCTTTGAAGGTAATTCTGCCTGCTAATTTTACCACACACACAGAGAGAGGGGGGGGGGGGGGAGAGAGAGAGAGAGAGAGAGAGAGAGAGAGAGAGAGAAAATAAAAAAACACATGATGACCTGTCTCCTGACATGAATACAGACTGAAAAAGATTGGACAAATTAGCTGGACTTTTGGTTAAATGTTTCTCTCTTTCTCTCTGCATTCTCATTTTCTTTGATGAACTGAAACCATTTTCCATAATCCATAACACTGGTAGGCAATTTCACTTGGACAAATTCCTCAGTGCTCTCTTTTTCTGCCACTTTCAGTCTCAAACATACTCAAAATTATTATTATGGTCTTAGTTACACTCAAATTAGTCTGGCTTGATTTGTGTGCATTTGAGTATAGGCCAAACAGATCACATATTGATCGAATGCAAACAAACCTCACGCTTTGTAGCAGACGGGTACATATGAATGAGTGAGTCAGAGAGAGAGAGAGAGAGAGAGAGAGAGAGAGAGGGGGAGAGAGTGAAGAAGGAAGAGACAGTGAGAGAGAGAGAGAGAGAGATAGAGACAGGGAGAGACGGAGAAAGAGATATATTCAGACAGCTGTACTTTGGGAGCTTTAATCAACAGGCTTGGCCATTTTACTAATGGAGACAACAGCTCGGGCGTTTGGGTCATATTTTTGGGGAGTTGCCTGCGTTATTTTGAGCTGTCTAATTATGCATGTCTGTAATTAAAAAGTTTGGAGCTGCATACATTTGGGAAGAGACAGAGAGAGAGAGAGGGAGGGGGGCAGGGAATTCCTGTACAAGGGCATGATTCCACTGACAAAATAACTTTTTTTCCGTCACATGTGTGTTTAATAAATATAAGACATGAACTTTTCAGTACCAGACAGCCCTAAAGTGCTTAATTAAATATATATTATCAAACATATGAAGGAGTTTTTAATCATCTATTTGTAATACGTCATTCTGTCAGCTTCATTTTCTTTTGTTTGGCCACCTTGTTTATTTCAATGTTGGGACACATCAATATGTTTTGTCCATAGATTAGCTTTCCCTGTCGTTGTGTGTTTTTGCCTTCACTCTGTCGGTATCAGCGCGTGATTATTTTATGTAAATTAGTCTAATTATCTTTTCCGATATGTCAGCGGTGAGAACGAATTTCTGTGTGTCTTGCTGCTTTAATTTAATAGCTTGCATTGATCTGAGGCAGCAGGCTTTTGCGAGGAACACGGCAGCATCCACCAGCCTTGTCTTCTTTCGACATATCTCGGACTTCATAGATGCCCGTCGTGTTTGTCAAACGCCTCAGGTACGCGCGTTTTGGTGTTGCGCTCTCCGTCTCCTCCCTCTCTCCCCTGTCTGCCCCCCCGGGCGCTCTCGCGTTCTGTTACTTGGAGTCTTTTTCCCCAGAAAAGAGAGGGTTATTAGCAGATGTCTGTGTCTCGGGGAGAAATGGCAGCGGCTTTTCTGTGATCTTTGAGGATTTCTCCTAATTGGCTGGTGTTGATTGTGTTGTGGGTGTTGTGGAAAAGGCCAACTCTGGTAATTTGGTTGCTCTTTCCTTGGCTTGAGCGATGAAACTGATGTATATGCCTTAAGGTAAGGCACAGAGAGGGCCCAAAGTCATACATGTTTTCTTTTTTCTTTTCTTTTTTTTTTTACTTCCATGACGACCTGAAGTAAGAGCAGTTTACTTTGCTGTGGGGAACTTCACACTGCGTTCTAGTTTTAAATGGAAAGTGAAAGGGGGACATTGATTATGCAGACAGCTCTCGGTCGAAACATAGACCAGTTTAGGATAATATTTGCGGGGGCACCCCTCCCACAGAAAGACAATCACCATAAGAAATGGTGTAAGCCCATCTGTTTTTCTCTCTTCCAAATGCATAGAGAATATGCTGTGCCAAGTGGTAATAATGAGAATATATGGATTTGCAAAACACCGATGTCTACAACTGTGAAAACTGGCCTTACTTGAGAAGAGGCAATGCCACTTTACATACACTTTAAGAGTGAGGAGGTGCATCAAACACCAGGGGTTTGTGCTTCAGATCCCAGATGTAGCCATATATATATATATATATATATATATATATATATATATATATATATATATATATATATATATATATATATATACACACACACACACACACATACATATACATATATATATATATACACACACACACACACACACACACACACACACACATATATATATATATTACACACCAGCTCCACTCAGAAGTCCAAACTGCTATCCTAAACATGTATACGCGGAGTAACAAAAACAGAAACCCGATTTCAGTTAACATCCCAGGAGACTGAGAATGAATGACTTTTTGACCAGCTCAGAGACACGAAATTGAACGACTTGAATGGTTGAAGACCAATAAGTCATGGAGTGACAAGGACAGGTCTGTACACTCTGAGGATTTCTTAAGGTTCCTACATTTCCCATCAGTCGTGCGCGGACATCCTCGGGGCTGCGGCGGTCTTGCAGAACATTCTACAGCTTTGTAAAAGTGTGTTGAGAGACTGCATGGAAGTGTTTTAATCCCTGACCATTCGGGTGGACCGCCAGCACATCGATCGGGCAGTTACTGCCTGACAAGCTGATTAATAAAGGGAAAATGAGAAGGGGCTTTACTGTCTCACGCCTGTCTGGCTGAAAGCCTCTTATCTACCACCCATCATCATCTTCCCCCAACGTACACCCACAAATATGCAAAAAGACCCACTCATATTCTGATACTCTTCAATTCCCAACAGCCCTCAAAGCAAACAAACACGCATCCAAAGACAATATATCTCCTCTCCAGTAACAGAAGAAACCAACTCAGTGCAGATTCGGAGACACAATACATTCAATCAATAGAGCTCAACTGTGTGTTGGAACAGAGGAGATTCAGAAAATTGCACTTAAACATTATATCACAAAGCATGACATGCTGTGAGAGTCACTGGACTTACCAGTGTGGGGGCTCTGTGAAACGACTGGCCTGATTTTACAGCTACTGGCCCTCACAAAAGCTTCAGACAACATGATTCAATATGATACGCTCTGTGACGCCAACTTAGACACCAAGTATATTTTGTTTTCATTGATGCAAACGTAAACTCTTCCAGACATGACTAATTCAGTATAACACCGCACGGACTCAGATCTGAATGAAAATGAAGAAGTATTAAACTTTCATAAATTTCTGATTTGGGTTGCTATAGCAAAAATCTAGGCTTCTCCTAAATCCTTCTCTTTTCATCTGAACGCTCTAAAAGAGAACAGTACAGATGAGGGATCATGTCCTAGTTGTCTGGCCTGGATAGGACATCTGCACACAATTAGCACCGCCGTGAGAGGCAAAAGCAATGAAGGGGAGGGGGGGAAAAAAGGAGAAGAGAGCGAGGGGATGGCATAGTAATGGAAGCAGCATTTCTCTGCCATTAAGCTTGTTTTCTTTGATCAGAGGGTGGCATAACGCAGTGAGACGGCCACTCGAGTGTTCATCACTCCTCACTGATCTCATTAACACGATAAGATCCATTATCCACCAGCCACGCTAAAGGTAAATGTACAGGCAGAGCAGACTAAACCTCCTCAACGCACTATTCAAGAGTTTGCTTTTGCTCTCTGATGAGCTAACCAGCAGCAAATACAAAGGACGGGGTGGGATCGGCAGTGCCCAAAGCCTTTTCACTGGAACGGTATACCATACACCATAGAATAACCGCATGTAAAAGCATGTCGATAAAACTTTGTTGGGTGTTAAATAAGGTTAAAATGCCGACATGATCTTTGCTGATAAGTTATTTCAGGGGGACCAACAGATTATATAAATCTTTTTTTTTTTTTTTTTTTGGCGTTTACATTTTGAAATCTGTTGAGTATATAAAACTGTCGCTTTTGTAGTTGACAGACAAAAAAATAGGCCCTGTTTACAACTTGCATCCAGATCTGATTTTTCTCTGATCACAAATGGACAGCTCAAAAGTACAGGTGTAAACACATCCAATGCACATTGAGGTCTCATCGAGATCCAATCACTCAGAACACATTCGGAGGTCATCTGGACCACATATGAGCACATTCTTGTAAACGCGAATGCAAACTTGACCACATTGAATGACCATCTACTCAACTGATGTCCTCTGCTTACGCGGAAGTACGAACTCATTCACATGTGTACACACTCGCTCACCAACGGCGTCATATTAAAGTGCAACAACAGGCAACAACAACAGCAACAGGCAAAATGGATATTGTTTTGATTTCTTCTTCTTTTGCTTTTAATTTCTGACAGACTAGGCACGGGAAGTGCATTGATGCCTCCCGCCGATTAAAAAAAAAACAAAGTTTAACATGTTCCAAAATGTTCCAAAACTGCAATAAATGATCACCAAATCTCTCTCGGACATTTCTTGTTAGAAACACTTCCTCCTGTCAAAAAAAAATCAGAATCGAAATCCTAGGAGTATGATCGTTCTCACGTTAAGTGTTTTCCTCTCCATTGACGCCCATTATTAGGAAACAGCTTAACGTGCCTCAATGTCCCAAAACAGCGATCAATGATCATCATTTTGGTCGGCAATGTCACATGGCATAAGCGCACTTCTTCCAGTCAAAAAAGCAAAACTGAAATTCAGTGAAAGGGGTGATGTGTTGGAAATGATTTACGTGTTTATTTGCATATTGAATGGGGAAGTGAGACCCAATCTCAAGTGGTCACTCGAGACACAGATTCTAAAGCCAGGTGCAAACGGGCATACTTAGAGCTGTCCACTTGTGATTGGATCACCAAAATCGGATCTTAATGCAAGGTGTAAACAGGGCCATAGACTTACATCCCATCTTAGCAGCCAGTAGTCCTGCCAACAATGTCAACCAGATTTCATATTAGATAGAGGAGCATAAAGAAATGTTCTTCATAAAGATTTGTGTAACACTGCTGGAGAGCTATTCAGTTTTTCCAGGCCTTCTTCATAAATAAACACCACCAGAGCCAACTCTCAAAACTGAACTTTCTGTGGTTACACGCTCCCTAGACTCCCTCTTTCTCACTCATCACAGAATATGGAAGTGGACATAAGTTGACACACCTGCCGTGATTTCAATATTGAATAAACAAAGACGACAAAGGCAAGAGGGAAGAGAGAAAAAAAAAAAACACCCACAAAACATGTGCAACATTTTAAAGAGGGAAAAAAAAAAAGAACCAAACAAACGCTCTTCTGCACACGGTCCCGTACACACACAATCTCACATAAAGATGAATAACGCGCGGACAGAGCGTGTGCGTCCCACTGTTCTAAAGCAGTCAGAGCAAAATCCAATAAGTGAGAAAGAGCAGTCAAGAGAACTGAAGCAAAGCGGTTAGCAACGAGAGCGCACAGGAGACCAAGTTACTACACATAAGACCAATCAGTCCATCAACATGCTCCACAGGAACCTTGAACAACTTTGGCCACGCACATGCTACCGCGGCTCATCGTTTCAACGCTAACGCATTAACCGCTCCGCACACGACAAAAAAGACAAAGCGGCTGAGTAAAATGCGCAAACCGTTAATTATTTTGATTTTGTACTGCTTTTGCAAAGCTGACCTGTTTTCCGCCCCGCCCCCAAGACGTCAGTAATTTTAAGTTACCACCACATAACATCAGTAACCACATTAATAGCTTGTCTGCAGTTTTTCTTTTTTTTTAAATCTTCAGTTGCGTGAGCGGAACAAAGCCATATGTGGGGGTAAATTTAGTGACATTTAGACACATCCCCTGCAGCAGACACATTAAGCTGGGAAATGGGTGACAACAGGTGGATCAAACAAGAAGCAGCACAACACACTGACATTTCAAGAGGAATCTCTAACTTAAATTTATCAACAAAAAAAAAGGTCACAATTTTTCTGTGTTACATGTGAGTCATAAGTGTGTTTCAACTCTCAAGATTCTAAAGAAAAAGAAATTTGAAAAAAAAAGAAAGAAAAAGAAAGAAAAGAAAGAAAATTGACAACAAACAATACCAAGAAGAAATCTGAAAAAAAAAAAAAAGTTTTTGTCAGAACAGCAGGAGCTTGCTAGAAAAACACTGGGGAAAAAAACAGGTGGTTAAGGCTCTAAACCTCCAAAACCCTCCACCATTAGTTAAGTCAGCAGCTGATTCTATTGGAGGGCAAAGATGAGAGTCCATCTGGGGAAAGGGGGAAAAAAAAAAAAAAAAAAAAAAAGGATCCTACACATTCCTCTACACATCAAGAGTCCTCAACAATTATAAGTGTAGAGCTAGCCCTGAGCTTCCTTCAAAATAAAACCTGACTCTCTTTTTTTCTTTTTTTCCTCCCTCCATTTTCTTTTATTATTCTCTTTCCCTTTCTTTGTAGTTGGAAGGTTGACCTTGAGGCGCGGGGTTGGATTCACATGAGG
Organism: Chanos chanos; assembly: GCF_902362185.1. NCBI lineage: Eukaryota > Metazoa > Chordata > Actinopteri > Gonorynchiformes > Chanidae > Chanos > Chanos chanos. The sequence continues at coordinate 13,444,901 of NC_044498.1, forward strand.
AGAGCGTGGTGATGGTGGGCCATAGGTACAGAGGCAGAGGGGAGTTTGGTTTAGACCAGGTGCCTCTCTGATGTGGCATTAGAGATGCAACTCCACAGCTGACAAAGCCAAAGGGAAATAAAAGGCAGGGGAAGGCCATTCAACAGCATCCAATTTAAAGGCCACCTGGAGAATAGTAAGGGAGACGTGCCTTAAAACCCTTGCCCCTACGGAAATCCATCTTGGTGGCGCTATCTAATAAACAATTCCATTACCCTGCTTCCCCAGGTGAAATTAAATGTCATGGTTAAGTGGGGCATCGAGAGTGGGAAATCGGCACGACTCGGCAGACATTCATAGTGGCCATTATCTGCTTGTGTCCAAATGAGAGTCTGCAAGCACATGTGAGCGCATCTTCTCTGGTGAAACAATACACTTGATAAGGAAGGGAAAAAAAAAAAAAAAAAAAAAAAGGAATGAGAGTGTTGAACTTTTATTCAAAACTACGTGAGGATAAAGTTCTGAGGAGCAGGGGTGGATTTAAACCATTTTTAAATGGCTGTGGATAGATGGAAATAGATGGTATGTAGCATGTAAACAATGAACGCGTTTTTTTTTTTTTTTAAAGACAATCTAAGCGCTGTCATATGAGTTAAAAGTTTTACAATAACTTTGCAAATCTTTCATTGATGATCACTGACCCCTACTGCTCTTCACCCCAGATATGACCGTGGTCCCGTAATAACATGATGGGAGGCTGTACGTGTGCTCCATGGCAAGACGATTTACCTCAACACGCATGCTGTACAATACATCACACAATGCAGTCATACTGCAAAAAGAGTCGTGACCCTGGGCGTACACGCATTCTGTCCATGCACTGAGAAACACCAGCCAATCACAAACACCTCCTCTATGTGAGTCTGTGTTATACTCGACGTTATGAATAACAGGAAAATGAAAAATTGGATTTATTGTCGTTGGCAGCTTTTAATAAAAAGGTTCACGCTCTGTCACTTTTAGACCCATTATAACACTTGTCTCATCCAGTAAAATCATCAATGGGATTTGTCCAATGTAAATGGAATCCATGGAGGTAACATATCGAAAACATTGTTTAGTTTTTCAGTGTTGTCTACATTTTTAATTCCAGGAAGCAGGAAAATGTGTGACGTGAACAGGGTAAATGAGTGAAAATAGACATATAGATGAAGAGTTCAAGAAAAAGCCTTGTCCCTCCTCCTGTGAGACTGAATGAGAACAATAGCAGACAGATAACACATTGTGCTGCCAAGGAAAACGTCCTTTTCTCAACCTGTTGGAACTTTCTTTTCTTTTTTTTCATTAAATCTTAGAATATCCACCACTGTTAATAAAGTGGCAATCTTTTTTTTTTTTAATTAACGTTATTATCACTACTACTTTTTTTTTTTCTTTTGGAAGAGATCAGTTTCTTTGGATGACTTCAAAATAAGCAACACAAACAATAAGAATATGTCACTATCTCTCAATAACACTGATGAGTAATATCAGTGCAACATCAGTCATTGGGTGAGGAGCATCTCTTGTGACTGTTAAAAATATACGGCCCACAAAAATATGCTGATTCCTCTGTTTAAATAATACAACAAAACAACATGAGTACATATGACACAATATGTCTGTTTGTTTGTTTGAGTCTTCTGCTCAATCCTTCCAACATTGTGGAAGAATAATCTCTGTGAGAGTGATAAATGTTTTGTGTCATGGTTTTGTGCGGCTTCAGTTATTGCAGTTTTCTTTTCTTTTTTTTCCTTTTTTTCTCTCAAGGTTACACAGCACCGTGTCTCAGACAGAGAAAGTGCTCTGTGCGCCTCAGAGAAGCTCCAACCTTCAGAACATGACTGTACACTGCTTAAAGTGCACTACACTGCTTAAAAGTGCACTAACGAAGGAAACCTCAAAGGACTGGGAGTGGAGAAAAAGAGGTAGTTTTTTGAGGATTAGCCTTCAGGGCCAGAAAAACAAGTCTCAGCAAACTTTCTGCTCCCTCCAAACGTTAGTTTTCAGTTTTGTTTAACACAACAACCCCCCCTCCCCTCCCCCCACCCAAACACGCGAACAGACACGCTACGTTTTGACACTGACAAAAATGATATTGTAGAGTTTCTCTAGAGATAGCAGGAGATCAGAGCACCTTCCGAAATCTTCTGAAGTACAACTTCAGTCTCAGTAAGCTTTCGATTTTCTTTCTTTTCTTTTTTTCCCCCATGAGTTTGTTTGTTTATTACTCTGTTCCATGCTCTATCACCTCTCCTTCCTTGAAAGTGACTACACTTAACCGACACAATCGTTCCTTTTAAATCAATCAGTTTTACTCAGAGAGGATGATCTGGGCTTCAGATAAATCCTTTTAGTGAGCGGAGAGGGAATTCAAGTGCCTGAAAGATGCATTACAAAATTTGACATAATACACACCAGTGCTGAGACAAAAAAAATGAAGGGGGCAAAAAAAAAAAAATTTGAAATAACTTTCATTATAACAAGATTAACCTCTGAGGTGAAATAATTAGAAATATGCAAGCCTTGTTTAAAGTGTACATAGATCTTGACTGTGTGCTTTATTGTTTATCAATGTATTACTATTTTAAACCGGAATAGCTTATTCATAAGTTAATGAAATTCAGAATTAGTCAAATCTGTCCATTGGCATCCTTTTTTTTTTTCAGCTGCACTGTATTACCAGTTTGACTGTCCACTGTAGTTTCGAAATTACACCTGCCAAATATCACACTAGAGTCTTAACCACTTATTCCAGCTTGAAGGTCAGATAAATTATATTTGTTTAACACTGAAGTGATTTTTTTTTTTTTTGTAAGGACACTCAAAAAGCAATGACCAATAAAAATACACAATCACGTCAACACTAATGTACCTGCAAAGTACAAGAACATGTATGGGAGAGGGGATGGTCTACATGCCTTACACACACACACACACACACAGGCGCACACACAAGCACACACAGAGACAGACACAGAGACACCGAGACTCGCAAAAAATCTCCTAAAAACTCTTAAAGATTGAAATTGCTAAAACTACAATCTACTATTTCTGGCAAAGTCATTTCTCATCAGGAGGCGCAGAAATGAAAAACCTATACCGTGAGAGCTCATTCTAGCCAAGAGTGTCAGAGAACATGCATGAACTCAGACCCCTTTTTTTTTGGGGGGGGGGGGGTTGTTTTGTTTTAAAGTCCAGTACAACGTGAAGGTGATCTGTCATTCCCAGCCTGCACAGAGGGGTGAGCTCTTCCAAGCAGAGCTAATAATGTCTGGGAAGAGTGGCCCACAGAGTTGCCAGTGTATTGATTGTTGTGATAGAAGTCCTAGCACATGGTGGGGAGTGGTGACCCAGTGCTACTGCCCTCTCTGCCCACCCATCTTTTCACTAGAATATTATTCACCTAATTATTTCCCACACAGCAGCGTAACTCTGCATTTTTCCTCATGCAGACTGCCAGGCCAGTAGATCCCTAAATGGCTTCCTACCATATCCTTCCTATACCTCATCTGTGTCACTGTGTTTCTGAGCAAAATATTTAAAAAAAAAAAAAAAAAAAAACACACACAAGGATAAACACTGTCCGTACAAAATGCACGCTAACTCCTACGAAGTAGCGTTCTGCAAGAATGTTTCAAGAAGGAAACACAATTTTTTTTTCTGCCTTTTCTTTCTGGTAATATTGGAAAAGTATTCATTTGTCCAGTGTATTTAATGGCTATCATACACAGCGTTAGTGTTTTTGTGTTGGTGGCAAGTTTTTTTATTTTTATTCTTTTTTTTTGTTCCCTACCAGTGCCTTGCTAAACCCTTTCAGAATATTTGAATGTGTGCGTTTGTCTGCGTGTGTGTCTTTGTGTCACTCTTGGATATCTATGAATGCAGTCTTATTGTCCCTCTTTAAGTATTCCCAGCCACCTCCACACTGTCACACTAGTGTGTTTGTGTGTGTGTGTATGTGTGTGTGTGTGTTTGTGTGTGTGTGCGTGCGTACTCAGTCCTTGCCAGCGCTAACATTTGCTTTCTGTGTGTTTGGCCTCGTGCTGTGCCCTTTGAAAGTTCCTTTTAATAAACGCCTGAGTAGCATAAATATAAACAGATGCTTTTTCCACACACTTCCATTTCATTCATGACACGGTACACAGCCTTTTTCAAACAAGCAACAATCTGCCATTTGAATTAATGTTGCTTTTTCTCACTGTATTTTCTTTCTGATTTTTTCCACCCTGTCTGCAGTCTCTGTCTCTTTCATTTTGTTTTTATAAGGACATGTGGAGTTAATTATTGGAAAACCAAATGCAGCAATGTATTGCTTTGATTGGATTTTAATTATGGTAAACACAACTTCCTCCCTCTCCCACTCACTGTCTAAGTGTGTGTTGTGTGGCTGAGAGAGTGAAAGCGAGAGAGAGAGCGAGAGCGAGCAAGCAAGAGAGAGATAGAGAGAGAGAGAGAGAGAGAGAGAGAGAGAGAGAGAGAGGGAGAGAGAGAGAGAGGGAGAAGTCATTATTAAGTATATCTTCTCAAATAAAATTCATCATCAGAGAAATGTGAGAACGGAGATTAATCATATCTGAAGTTGGAGAGGGCCGAAGAGAATCTGTAATTAAGTTAAGCGACGTTAGTGATTCCGACTACATCAAAGGCTGACTTCTATTGATCAGCCTCGGTGTAAGACATGCCTGCTTCAAGGTCTTCATTCTCTCATATTAGGAGCAATATGCTTCTCTCTGAAATAATCATCGTTGTCTGGATCCGAAGATTGCCTTGTTCTGTTCTTCCTCCTTTTTCTTTGTCAGCCAGATTTAAGTTCCTCTGACTGCAAGATTCTGTACGGAGTTAGGACCGCCACAGTATTAAATACACCTGTTATGAACATGTTTGTCATACAATTAGCAATGTTCTAGATCATTCTGAATATTTCAGAACCCCTTGAGGCTAAACTGACCTGTCAAAAGACTGAGAACAGCTTTTTCCAGAATAGCTCTCCCGAAAGTCTTTTGTCAAGACACCCTGCTTGTCAGATGGTACACACACACGTGGGTGGTCTGTCATTAGCCATTTTAGGAGGGACACTAAAAAAATTCTGGTCGAAGGAGCACTTGAAGGCACCTGGGGGAAACTGCTGTGACATTTACATGATGTGTGTGCTCACTATGGGAGAGAAGGCGCTCTACATGAAACTACCTGTGAATTCACTTTAATGGCAAACACTTATCATATGCCTGACATGCAATTAGAACAGTAGTGCATTTTCAAGGGAGGAGAGGAAGAGAGCGAGCGAGAGAGAGAGAGAGAGAGAGAGAGAGAGAGAGAGAGAGAGAGAGAAAGAGACAGAGACACAGATAGAGGTGGTGGTGGGGGGTGGTACAGTTTAATTCAGTCTTAGTCTGAAATTAAATATGGAAGCTATAGAAAAAGTGAACCATCTATATCTGAGCATGACATGCAGCCTGCAATGATCTAAGCATATATAGTTTCCACATAGAAATCAGTAGTAATAATAATAATAATAATAATAATAATAATAATAATAATAATTATGATGATGATAAAAAAAAATTAAGTGACCTCCAGCTAGATTAGACAAGCAAACATAATCCTTAATAATGTGTGCCCTTAAAATTCATAAGTGTGCACTGGAGGGGAAAAAAGGCCTCTGACATTTAAAGGCAGAGTAATGAAATTAGTCTGCTCACTCTTCCTAATTGTGACTAGTATACATTCACCCTTAGGGGAAGACAAAAAAAAAAAAAAAAAAACAGTGCGCTTCAAATGGCAAATCAGTGAATTCTACTGAATGACTGAAAAAAATGAACATTCGGTGTGCAAGTGCAAAGAGCAGGAAAAGCATATTTTCAAAACACAAATAGACCAAACAGGGAAGAAAAGACAGGGGGAGAGATAGAGGGAGAAAGAAAAAAAAAAAAGCACACTGACCTTTGGGCTCTGTTCCAACAAGTAGCAGACCATGCAGCAGTAAGCGAGGTAGCGAGAGAGGGAGAGAGAAAGGGAGAGAGAGAGAGAGAGAGAGAGAAAGGTTTGATTAGATAGTTAGGTGGGGGCGTGAAAACGTTACCGGTAGCCATATGGCTACTCATGCGTGATGAGAAGCAAGCAGAGGGAGGGAAAATGAAGACACTCCATACTGCGTGTTAAGTGAGTTAGCCAATTGTCCGTCTGTAGACAGAAATCCAGTTAAAAAGCCATTAAAAGCTCTAATTGACCCCTGAAGATGCTGCAGCTCTGTAAACTGAGTGTAAATAAAGGGATAAGGTGTGCCTTCCCAACGCTCAGATTCTGTACTGTAAAGCCCATGGACATGACTGTCAGTTTAAGACTATAAAAGACTATAGTGCGATTATCTACTCCGCTTTGACTGGAGCGAGTCCAGTAGGTCTGACATAATGTATAATACTTCACCAAGCGTTTTTCTCTACATTATGTTACGAACGGTTAGGAGGTAAAAGCAGATGCAGCTTGGCCTGGGGAATATGTATTTGTGACTGAGAGACGGCACCTAAAGTAAATTTGAGGTTTGGAAAAGAGTCTGAGTGCCCAGGTTTGGAAACAAAGAGAAGACAAGAGAATATGATGTTCATGCACATGCTCACAAAACGGCAAAACTCTCTCTCTCTCACTCTCTCTCACACACACACACACACACTCACCCATCAGCTCTTATCTGTATAATCCAGACTATGCTAAAAAAACTCATCCACTGCACCTGTGCTAAGCACTGTTTGAAAAGAGTGCAATTAAGAAGCGCCATCTCTGGGGATGGAATTAAAGAAAAGTCTGCCAGTGCAACGTTAGGTTCTGTTTAATTCACAATTACAAGAATGACCTCCGGGCCACATTAGACTGATTAACTCCAGTTAACCCGGCCCTATTCAGACTGCCACCTGAAAGCCGCAGCAATCAGAACATCAGCAGAGCACAGCTACTGATTTGAATCATAAGGGCACAAACCGTGTCTGATTTAAGACCAAGAGAGAACGGATATTATCACACATCATTTCAGTTTGCTTTTAAAAAGTACCTCCATATGAATGGAAAATACATGAAAACTTTTAACAATTCAGGCTTAAAGGTAAAGATTTAAGAGTCACTTTAGATAGAACAACAGGTCAAAATAAATCGATTGGGTCGTCGAGGTATTCTACTGTCCACCTTTTTCTTCCTTGTGGCTGAGACCTTGGTCTCTCACTGATGTATTTTCACCGTTGGACAATTAGAGGAACTCCTTTCCTTCCAGCTTCCCAATTCCAACTCTCACCAGGGGCCAATTTCACCTTGAGTGCGGCCCCCTCGTGAACAGATTTGCCTCTTCATCGACTCAAAGCACCAGTTAGGACTAAAAATAAAAAAGGAACACATTTCTCCAAAACCGATCGATAAATATAGATGTGTTTTACCTGATAGAAGCCCTCAGACGGGTTCAGTATAAAAGTCAGTTGGTTTTTATCATTTATATTTTATCATGTCTAATAGGGTGCTTAAATTTGATCATGGCCAGCGAAGCTAGTTGTTCTTTGGTCCCATGATGGAAATGTACAAGTAAATAGCAAAACATGTCTTAATAGGACATCTATTAGTCTACGACGCTATTGACAGAGAGAAAAAAGAAAAAAAAAGTGGAGAGGCAGGAAAACGAAGGATCACTTTGAGATTAAACTCCAAAAACAGAGCAGAAGTAAAGCCTTTTTCATGAAAAAAAAAAAAAAAAAGTATCCAACTGTGTCTAAGAGACCCCCCCCCCCCCCCATTCTTCATCGTATTATAAGATGTTCAATTGAAATAGATAACACTTCAAAATTTAGCATGCAGTGACTGCACAGAAACACCTGAAAAGAGAGCAATATTGTAGGCCCATTGATGGTTTATAAAGACATTGTGAAGCAAAAGGAAATGAAAAGAAGTCAAAAAGTTAACAAAAGAAACTGAAACTATCAGTCCTTCCTCTGTCACTTACTAATGTTTGTTTGTTCTATTATTTACTCTTGTCAATGGAAAGATTATTAGTCAGCTAGCAAACAAACAATGAATTGTTTGTTTACAAACTTCAGTACGGTGGCAGTTACCAGATGTTCACCTCGCTCATTTTAAATAATCACTAAATGTGAGATGTAGAAGAACATGAACGAATTGATATGAAATTAGGTGAAAGTCTGCGTGAAGCCAGGCAGACTTAGCCATTTCCCTATAGGTAACACACTGATTCAGAGCCTGTCTTATTATGGACCCCTGGGCCTTGGAGCCTGCGTTTGTTTGTCCTCTATGCAGTGAGTGCTACTTCAAATAGCCCATGAAAACAGAGAACTGAGAGAACTCTTAAAGAAAACTACCGGAGACCTCCAGCAAAGAAATTGTTTGCATTTAATATAAAAACAACATTTTCCGATGAGGGAATGTGTTCAGCTTAACATTGCTCTGCAGTAGGTCACAGGCGATGCTGTAGATCACAGTATAAAAGCTGAGTGTACTGCCTTTAGTTATTCATTTATTTGAAACAGCTATTTATGTTAGTGACAATAGTGAACTTGCATATGCAATCTCATTAGCTCCTGTGTTGTTACAGAATCAATGACAATGGCCTTAGCAAAGTAAAAGTAAGTTTTAAATGAATTCCAGATGGTCCTTCATAAGATATGACTAATATGAGCAGAGCCAATGTACCAACAGCCCCTCAAAAGAAAAACAGTCACTTTCTCTCTAGAAAAGAAAAAAAAAAAAAAAAAAAAGTACATATATAAATAAAAAAGTAGAGGATTGCCTTAGGGACTTTGTCACTGTGATTGACTGTGACTGAATGACACATCTTTAACAAAATCAATCCACGCATCTACTGCTGGCCAAACCCAACTTCAGTATGCACATGGGCCTACTCCTCCATTTCCTCCTTTTGGGGTGTACACAAAGCAATAACAACACATCCACGACACGCTATTCTTTTTTTTTTTTCTTTTTTCTTTTTCTTCTCTTTCCATTAGCTAGAGAGTTCCCAGCTTTTATTATCTGTGGTTTATGGGAAAATTGCTTTATAAGAGATATGGGATTTAATCTTAGGAGAAATAAGCTAATGCTACCATTCGGCTCTATGTTGCTCTGTGTGATATCATCTGCAAAACACAGTGGAGAGAAATGGAAAGCGTGCATTGGGCAGAAATAAGATCGGCAGTTATCGAGACTGTCCCTTTCCCCTTCTCCTCCTCTGTTTACTTTCCATTCCGCTGTTCCCTCGGCTTTGCTCACTCTCTTCAAATGATACGGGGTTTGGGGAGGAGGGAGGGCGGGCAACACGTTTAGGAGTTGATAAAAATAGCGCCAAGGTATGACATACTGCTAACCACTCATAACTAATAAACATGCATTCCAAACAAACAAACAAACAATGAGAGCCAAAAAGAGAGAAACAAAGAAATGAGAAAGAAAGCAGAAGAAAGAAAAAGAAGTATAAAAAAGACAAGAAAGAAAGAAAGAAAGAAAGAAAGAAAGAAAGAGAAAGATTACTCAACAGGAACATCATGGCACTCTTATGGGATATCATACGTAATACTTTACTCTTTACCCTGGAAAACCCCAATCCCAACATGCAAGTCTTTCACAAGAAGCACACAGTGTTCCACATCTCACTACACAACTCCCGCCTGCTCAAAGCACTCACAAAAACTCACTCACAACAAAGAGAAAGAGACAAGACAGACAGAGAGAACAGGGGGACGGGAGAGACCTCTGGGTCCCTTCTCTTTCTACTGGACGAGGGCCAATTAGAGCTCTAGGAAATGGGAACTAGGAAAGGATTCATGTTTATTTTTCATCTCTTTTGTTCATGTGTACATTTCATCACAGCAGTCTGTCTTTAAAACCAAAGCAGAACATCATTCTAAAAGAGGAAAGTCCAGAGTAAGCTAATATGACTAATGGAAACTGACACATTTTATCACTTTTATCACATTTTTTTTTTTTTTAATACTCAAACCACTGAAAGGGCTCATAAGTAATTGATATATACCGTCTAGCCTGTTATTTGTAGATTCATACATCAACCTTCTGTACCATGAACCTGACAGGGCCATCACTAAAGCACAACACCCACACCACAGGATAACTGACCACTAATGAGAATGTAAGAACAATGCCTGAACACTCAGATTAACCAAGCAGAGGACAGTGTCAAAGCCAAAAACAACAACAACAAAAAAAAGAGAGAGACACAAAGTCAGAGAACAGATAGAGGAAAGATGTAAATAAGAAGAAAGGACAAGAAAGACAAGAGTGAGAGTGGGTGGACAAAAAGCGCTAGAGAATTTCTCCGCTCCAGCGATGGACTAAGGTCAAGGAAAGAGCTGTAAGTGCCTTTCTGTGTGTGTGTGTGTGTGAGTTACACAGAAGTACAGGTACACGTATGTGGGAGGAATAGGTTGCGGCAACCTCTGTTACGCCGGCATAGCAGTGAGTCATAATTAACAGTGTGGAAAGAGAGCATTTTATTTTAATGAGCTTGGAAATTGGAAATCAACAGCCTATTCCCAGGACATAAGTACAATCCTGTGTGAGCAGGACACATTGATTTACTGTACAAGCCACAATTATCTCCCCGACTTATAACAACCCGTCTGCTAAAGTCTCTCCATAGCCAAACTCCTCTAAAGAACACATGCCAGCTCCCCGCATTACTCTCAGTCTAACGCCGCAGATGAAGCTCTGCTATCGCTCCAAGAGAGAGGGAGGAGAGAAATAAAACTGATACACACAAAGGTTTTGTCTGCGTGTACGAGTGTTTGCGCGAGGAAAATTACGAATGGATGCGCAGACGGACAGACTGACGGATAGAGGAAAGTAAATTTGCAGAACACAGAAAGCCTGAGATCTACTCTTCCCTCAGACGTGATAAAGTCTTCAGAGAGCACTGCAGCACCGTGATCTGAGATGAGCTTAAATAATGTTTTAACATGTTTAAATATTGCATGAGCACGGCTATTAAGAGGAAGCTGTTCTGCCAAAGAAACCAAAAATAAAACTGTGGGATTAAAAGAAGAAAAAAAAGAAAAGAAAAAAGCCTGGAGACCTGCCATGTGCGTGTGACATACAGTTCTGCGAACCAAGTTCACACAGGCTTTCACGGACCTACACTTACACAGGGCCTTAAATACAGACAATGTTTGAGGAGACCTTTTACTCTCCACTCAGCTTAGCTGAACTGCTTTTGAGGAATTTCACACAAAAAGGACAGATTTTAGGCATATATACACAGCAGTGATGGCAAAACCTATTAAATAATCACACATGTTCAGCGCAAGTGTACCACACTAGACTTGCAAATTAGCAAGGTGCTAAAGCTAGGCTTAACAGGCCACAACATGACATTTGCACAGTCCAGGTGTGAGTGTGAGTTAATTCAAGTATTATTCACACTTCTCTCTTTCTCTCTCTCACATACACACAGGCAGACACACACACACACACACACACACACAATGAGTCTTACATCGAAGCACATCATTAAAACAGGCAAAAAAAACCCTGAAAACAACCCAAATAAAAAAGAACCGTGTCACAATGCAAACACACTGCCATTCCCGGTCATTAGTTGATGTTAGAGTGATTTCCGTGTAACTCCATTTCTTTTATGAGCAAACAAACAGAACCCAAGTCTTGTTCCTGAGCTGGCATCATTTAGGGCTGGCAGAAAAACAAACATTTCAAAAAGTATAGATGTATCGAGTGACTAATGGATTTTTTTTTTGTTTGTTTGGTTTTTTTTCTCGGTTGTGTACAAATACAAACGTACACGCTCTACCTATCTGATTGTTATGGTGTGTTTAATGTGCATGAAGTGTAGGTTAAGGCCTATATGGTCCAAAAGCATTGTCAATGCCATTCAATCGAATGAGAGTGAGGACACGTCTCCATGCGCTCTGTTTGAAGCAGAGCTAAAGAGAAAGACGAAGGGAGAGCTCCTCAGTGGCTCATCACCGCACTCGTCCACCTACACACTGTACTTATGTCCATCATTATATTCCCTCATCAAATCTCTCTCTAGCTCTTTCTCTGATCCGGCATTACTAATGGTCATCCAAACGGGAAGTGTGGGGAAACACGTAGGCACTGTGACGGACATAATGAACACATATTAGACGAGCCTCGGCGCGCACGCACGCGCGCACACACATACACACATGCACACAAGCACACACACACCTCATGCAAGTAAACAGCATCAAGCTAACTCTTCACATTATCACCTCAGACAGAGAAAGAGAGCAAGAGCGAGAGAGCGTGAGAGAGAAAGAGAGAGAGCGTGAGAGAGAAAGAGAGCAAGAGAGAAAGAGATAGGGTAAGAGAGAGAGAGAGCAAGAGAGAGAGAGAGTGACAGAAAGAGAGCGTGAGAGAGAAAGAGAGCAAGAAAGAGCGAGAGAGCGAGCGAGAGAGAGAGCGAGATAGAGAGAGCGAGAGTGAGAGAGAGAGCAAGAGTGAGAGCGACAGTGAGAGTGAGAACGAGCACGAGGGAGAGAGAGCACAATCTAATGGGATATATGTTTTAAGCAGTGTGAATAGCTCTGGATGTGTGTTCCAGTGAACAGGCAGGAAGGGACAGTACAGTGGTTTAGTAGATGATGTCTGATTGATCAAAACATGTTCTGTTATTCTGCTTCACATGTATTCACTGATGATGTATACAAACAACACAGAGTGGATCTCAGTGGTTCAAAACACTAGAGGTCTCTCAGTTTGAAACATATTGGCAGCTTTACTGACACAGACACACTGAAGAGGGAATGACCATGCTCTCGCAGAGAGATGGATGTACGCATGTGAGCAACCAAAGCAGAAAAAAGGACGGGGTTATGTCTTACACTGCAGTGTATTAACGAGTCACTGTAGCTGAGGGACACATACCAAAATCATGTGTGTTTATCTCTGTTTTATCTCCATTTTCTGCATTTCCACGGTTTTCCGCTCAGCTGTCCAGCTTGTACAATCATAATGATTCACGTAGTCATACTGAACACTGCTAAAAGCCTGTGCATCACCCACAATGCATCAAGGAATGTGCATATTCATGCATGCACGTAGACTTGCAGGCATGCGCACGCACTCACTAACACACTCAGGACATCTGCTTAGCAGGTTTGAGAGGACTTCTCAAATTGACATAATCCAATGTCATAGGACATCAATTGTGCACAGCAAGATCAAAGCCCACAGGCTTTTATCCATATATTATAGGATCTTCAATGCTTTGAGCCTCATCAAACAAAAAACTCTCAGGCTCCAGTGGGTGCCCTCATCATACTGTCACCTACAGACCTATATAGAGAAAGCAGAGTCAGTCCATCAGTAAAGACAACTTCACTAGAAAATGACACAGCAGTTACCACTGTTCAGTGCACCTACTATGAAACACAACATTATCCTGTCTATATCCTGAGATCTCAAGAACGACTTCTAGGTTAAGTCCCCATTTTCAGAGACAGAGACAGAGACAGAGACAGAGAGACAGAGAGACAGAGAGAGAGAGAGAGAGAGAGAGAGAGAGAGAGAGAGAGAAAGGGCACAGCACGCAGATATGCAGAGGGGAAGCAATCAGAAAACAGCTTCAAAGAAGCTTTGATCTATACAGAGGAACAGAAGGCCACTTGTGCATCCCAAACAATGCAAACAAAGTTGATCCAAAGTGATCATAGACAGAGGAGAGGATTAATATTTCATCTCTCACTGTCTGGAACAGTGATCCAAATTATTTACCGTGTAGTTGAGGTGATATCACCTTTGATTCCTTTGGGTTTTTGTTTTTTTTGTTTTGTTTTTTTTTTTTATTTGTTTTGTTTATTTTTTAGCAAACAGATCTTTGAGTCTATTTGCAAGAATAAAGTGTATGCGACCAATTATCAAATTACAATGAAATGAAAAGCACCCTTAAGATATTCTTTTAAATCTTTTTCCCCTTAGTGCTATAGCTTTGAATTTTAAAGGCAAATTCATGTTGATAAAAGTCAACAGAACCTCAGTGATGAGCACACAAGTTCTCTCTCATTAATGGCTGACGGCGGTACCTAATCACCCATCTTAGAACGAGCTGAGTCAAGCCAGAGAAATGTACAAACAACTCTGATAACGGGGGGGCGACTCCGCAGCTTCATACAGAGGGTAGCAGAGCAATCCAGAGAATTGCCCATAATCCACTATCATGTCTTTAAGGAGGTCATAGGTCATAAAAGGGCAAGATAAGACTGCGATTTGGCACCGTCATTCACTTTAAACAGTGAACGTAACAGGCTGTTACAGGTGATTCATCTGCCAGAGTTAGACTTTTCTTTTCGTACAGTATTGCGCAAAGTTCTCATTGAGCCCAGTCCTGGTTCTGTGGGTTCCGTACCACCACTTTCTCAGTGTTTAAGGTTTAAAGGCTTGGCTAACACAATACTTATATAAACCTAGTCCAATTCAGCAATCTCAGCATCTCCTTCAATTTTTCCGGCCTTTCAACTTCAGTTCTAATGGTACAGGAAACAGTGCTGATTTTTGAGCACAAAAGAATTTGACTTTGAAGACAGAAGAAAGAAATTTAAAAAAAAAAAAAAAGAATGTCTTTTTGGAACATTTGTCATTCTTGACAAGAGCCTTGAAAAGGTTACTAAATATGCAGGAGTCTTCAACATCTTTTCTGCAACTACGCAGTCCTCATATGTTTGAAGATTTAAAAGGAAAGAGAGAGGAAAAAAAAACAACAACTCTGATGTTGTTGTATTATATATAGAGTGTAGCAAATACATAATGTGCAATTCAAACACTCTGTGAACTTTTTGTGTTATAGTAAAATAATAACAATTTGATGAACAAGAAATAAGAGAAAGGGGGGGGGAGAGAGAGAGAGAGAGAGAGAGAGAGAGAACAAGAACGAGAGACAGAGAGAGAGACAGACAGACAGAGCGCGCGAGAGAGAGAGACAGACAGACAAACAGCCAGTCAGTGAGTTTGTTAGTTCACTTCTCTTGAGCAGAGAGTTCATGGTGAAGGTGAACAATCATATACTACATCAAAAAACAGAGAGAAAGGGGGAAAAAAAAATAATAAAGCGTGAAGGGACTGATAGAAAGAGAGTGGAGCTGCTCTGTTTATGTTATTGTTGTAAGAGACCCCACTCCCCCGCCACCCCCACCCCAGTAGAGTGGGGCTAAATCAAACAAAACACACCAGAACAATACAGAGTGGTTTGGGGGAAAAAAAGGAGTAGAAAACAACCGATTCAATTCAACCAGCGACTCAAGAGTCTAATGTGTAAGCAAGAGCAAGCCAAAGTGATAGAGAGAGAGAGAGAGTAAAAGGAGATGGAAAGGACAAGATACATAAAAGGCAAACCATTAAAACGCCCCAACCCGTGCTCATGGAGAAAATCAGCACACTGCATTAATTAATAAACAAACAAACAAACAAATAAATAAATAAATAGAATCACTGTATCAATATCAATGCCATTTCTGCAGTGAATGAAAGATGAGATTACAGATATCAAAAAAGAAAAGAAAAAAAAAAATATTACACATGTAAAGTTTTCATGGCGAATACAGATATAAATTAGAAGTTACAGACAGAGGCATATGCGCAAAAGGCCTCCATTAGCAATCATGTAGGATAGTCTAAGAGAACTCCACTGTTCAAAAGGTAAGATATAAAAGAAGGTTGAGTCACTGATATGGAGGTAAATTATTCATGGTGACCATAACATAAGTATGAATCACTGACTCATATGCGGACACACGCACATATAAATGAGATACAAGGTATCAGGAGATTCATTTGGGGGCACTGACCAGAGTTAGTCGAGGAAAGAGTACATCAGCCAACAGCTGTGTCTCTCAATCTCTGTCTGTGTGTGTGAGTGTGTCTGTCACAGCTGTGAGGTCACATGACTTTGTGACAGTGGTGGCTCGTTGCCATATGCGTTAGGTGAAAGCAACAGCTCTGTGATGAGCCCCGAGGGAAAAATACCAGCAACAAGGACAAGAAAAGAGAGACGAGGAAAAAAAAACAAAACAAAAAAAAAAACAACAACAACAAAAAAAAAAACATGGTGTGTGTGTCTGTTGTTTTGTGTGTGCGCGTGTGTGTTTGTGTGTGTGAGAGAGAGAGAGAGAGAGAGAGAAAGGCAAATAGAAAGAGAGAACTTCACAACCATCTGTGTCCATGCTGCTGGCAGTAAGCGCATGTGTACATCCAAAAGAACATCTCAGACAAGCTCTTGGCGACGACGCCTGAGGTTCAGAGCCGTGAGGAAAGGCTCAGGACTGAGGGCCCGTAGCCTGACTCAGACGTCCTTAGAAAGCCCTTTTCTTCGCTTTACGGCCCAAAACATGAATCAAGGAGGTTGTGTCACAGACAGAGCTCTCGCCCAGCCAACAGAAGAGAAAGAAAAGCCACGCTAAGTCAGCAAGGGCTTTTTGCTGTGTACTGCACTGCATGCAAAACCTAGGATAACCTCTGTTCAAAGCACTGGACAGAGAGAAAAGGTCCATGCGTTTAAGCTCCCCATAGACGAACGAGCAACACTTGACCAATGGGCTATAAATCATTAGCATTCAGAATAATGAATGTGGGAGTGTTTGTTTCGCACATTACGATTCCTAACTTTATACTTCTAAATGATATCCTAAACAGCAATATGCAACAGGGAGAGAGAAAGAGTGGAAAAAATCCCAGAAGAAACTGAAACAAAAGGTTTCAGAAATCAGATCACCATTTCAGCGGAATAGGGGAAGGCCGGTGTTGGCTTTTTAACATGGGTCAGGAATTACTGTGAATGGATTAGCAGCGAGGCAACATTTTGGCATGCTGTAAAAATGTCTGAATGAAGTACAAGGGTGTCTTGTAAAGGTGTGATGATTGCAGATGTTGCTAATCTGTAGGGCTGCAGGGGAGTGATAAGGAGGACACTCTCACCTAAGACTATTCCTGCTGTGAGTGTCATTCTGCTGTAAGCCTCTCGCAAAAGAAAGAAAGGGGAGGAAAAAAAAAAAAACGGTTTCTGAAAGAGCACACACAGCTCTCTCTACAGTGATCTTTTTCCCACTGACATGATGGGAGGCCCACACGGGCATGTCGCGTGATAATCACCAAAATAACTGCAATGATGGAAACAAATCTGTCCAAATTCTTCTGAGCTTTGATGAATCTTCTTTCGTCCTCTCATGTGCTACGGTCAGAGAACTTTGGGTTATTTGCTTTGTAAATGATGGAGGATATCTCATGAAAATTCTGAATCGCCATAAATACTAGGCTCCTTTTACTTGTTAAGTTGTTACATGTAGCTGATTACGGTACATTGCGAGTCTTGAGCTTGAGTGCACACTCACTAGCCTCCGTGATTTTCAATGAATTTGTAGGAATCTAACAATTCTTTAACAGGTGGGACCTGCCCTAGCCAACAGTTACCCTGGTAACAGAAGCTCAGCAGCTACTCCCGGGAGGCAGAGCAACATCTGGGGAGGGGGTGGGGGGGGTGGACAAATTTGGCCACTGCAGATGTTACCAACTCCCGCGGGCTACAGCATCTGCATGCACTCACACACACACACACACACACACACACACACACCTGTGAACCAACACCTATGTTGCACTTACTTCCATAGCACACACACACAGACATACACGCACACCTGCTCTTTCTCTGATAATAACTGATACACCTGCCAAAAAAACAAAAAAACAAAAATAAAAACAAAAAATACACACACAGAATAAACAATCTAGTACTGAAATGAGTAGGCTCTAACACTTGAAATTCATACCGCCTTTCTCTCCTATATGCACAGCAGAATCAAGACTGTTTGAATCCTGAGTGGGAGTACGGTTCTTTAGATGACAAAATATTGTAATCACAGAGTAAAAAAAAATGCTATAATTTTCTTGAAAGATTTCCAACACACGCAAAGGCACAAAGTTTCTATGCCCGAGAAAGTTCAAGTGGATTCCAGTAACAAACTTGGTTTGAGAAGGGAAGACCTGACGAGCACAAACACGCTCCTTTTTCCTTAAGCACCCCCACTGTGCTCCCCTGAGTCTTCACCAAAAATAACACGGAGATAGCGGCCATCGTCTCCCACACAGCTCAACTCTTTCACACTCAAAGCAAATTGGCACAGAGCCTAGAGCCAGAGACTTTAATGACAAAAAAAACCAAAAAAAAGTACTTTTAGCACATTCACCTCCAAAACGTTAAGTGTAACACCTTTATTCTGGGAAATACACGGAAATGCTCTGTTATAGTGTGTGCTCTATTGGAAAATTAGAAAACTATGAGGGAGTTTGGCATTATGTCTATGGTAGGCATCTCTCCTGATCAGCACCAAACTTCAAGGACTTTTTTTTCCTGTTTTCTCTCTCTTTCTCTCTCTCACTCTGTGTGTGTGTGTGTGTGTGTGTGTGTATACGCTGTCAGTAAGCTGGTAACTGTCATGGTCTCATCAAAAAGAAGAACCTGTGGTACAGGATCTGCCAAGATAAAACTTTAACACAGTCAACGATGCATATAAAAAATAAGCATAGAAATAAGCAAACTAAACAAGCAGCAACAATAAACACCCCCCCAAAGGCTTAATTTCCGTTGGTTAAAGTTTAATGAGGCTCCAGATGTCTTTGCACTTAAGAGAACTTGTCTGAGTTTTGAGAGGCTACATAGATCAGAAAACAAACAGCTTGGAGAAACATACCACTGACGTAACAAGTAGATCTGGAGGGATTCCAGACATCTTCAAAGGGGAAAAAAAAAAAAAGGTACACCATGACAAAACATAAATATGGGTCTCTGACAGAAACCATCAATACTTTGTCCGAAGCCGTGGCAGTTGGGCCATGAATGAACTGAACGGTCACTCATCTGATTTTACAATGATTTGACCAAAGGACTAGAGCAAAACAAACAAAACATAGAATAGAATTTACGTGTTTGAATATTTCCAGTGAGACTGTATTAGCATGGTGATATTAAATGAACAGTCTCAGTTTGTTAAGCTAATATTAGCCACCCAGCAACCTGCCAGCGATGAAACGAACCCGACGGACACAGAAAAGGGAAGATACTGCAACTGTCTCGGGTCATTTTGCCAGTAAGTTTACTATAAAAGGGTGGCTCAAATAGTGAGCTCAAATAGTGAGCTGTTCCTGCACTACAAAATACAGCCGTGAAAAGCACTTAAAATAACAATCCTAAAATCACAGAGGAAAATTACAAACAGCATCCATAAAATCCATAACATCCCAACAGCAGGGCTTTAGTTCAATTCTCCAGATTAATAAAGCAGGAAAATTTCAGTGTTCCTGTTCTCACTTGAGTAAAACCTGATTATGCACTGCAGATATAAAGCACATAGAACATACAGACAGAAGGGTGCATATTAACATCTTAGAATATATAGCAATGTCGACCTGGCAAAAAAAAAAAAAAAAAAAAAGTTAGCTTTCACAGTTTGTCTTATCTGTTTTTGACATTTTCAACTATCTGCATAAGCTCTGAACAGTGTAGCCTGGCAGTCCCTCTGCGGAGTGCTTGAGAGAGGGAGTGTGTCAGGACCCTGGTGTATAGGAGCAGGCTGTGACAGGTAGACCATGCAAGTGTAAATAATTGAGGAAAGAAAACGGTAAAGTTGAATGTCTGAAAAAAGTAAAAACAATCTGATCGTGAATAAATAATCAGAGGAAGGCTAAGAGAGAAACAGCAAGAGCAAGTGAGAGAACGAGAGAGAGAGAGAGAATGCATGAGTGTGTAGAAGAGAGAGCACAACAACAGAGAGGATTCATGTTGTATCTAGAGATTCCTCTCTCTCTATTACTACTCTGGAGCAATAATAGGATATGATCAATAGAGGAAGTGACAGAACTTGTGCCCCTTTGTGTGTGTGTGTGTGTGTGTGTGTGTGTGTGTGTGTGGCAAAAGATAAGAAAGAGAGACAAAGACTCAAGTGGGCTGGGGAGCTAGTTTGAGGAAAAAACAGTTTTCTGTAAAGTTAACTAGATCAAAGCAACTCAATAGCTCAGTCACTCTAATGCCCCAGTGGTTTCTCCAATGACACAAAAGAGAAGAAAAGACCTATAAACTACAGAGGACAGTTTTTTTCTTTTGTCCTGTTTTCCTTTCCTTTTTATTCCCCTTAACACGCAGTACCGCAACCATCATGCTCGTGTAAGCAAAAATATCTGTTCATTTGCAAAGACCAAGTCTTGCTTATATTGTTCAAACCTGCAGTATTATCATAATCTTGATACATCTGGAATAGAAATTTTACTGTGACCACTGTCAAAACCGCAAAGCCAATAAACTGTTTTTTTTTTTTCTTTTCTTTTGAATCATCCACTCACACGCACAAAAAAAAGAAAAAAACAAAAATAACAAACAAACATATTAATGATTTTTGAGAGATGAGGTGTTACAGACTGCACTGTCTTGTACTGAAACAAATGAATGTTTGGGCATTCCTCATTTGTTTGTTACTTATTAATCCTTACACTTTTTACTAACTATTACTATATTATTCTTCATAAATCCTTTATAAGGTTAAAAGTTCACAACATGCAAACATCCGCTCACACACGTACACACTTCACACACTGCCCACACACTTTGCTTCAGTCAAGCGCTACTTAAATAGAACTTATTTAACTGGTGACCATCAGCAGGAGAAATGGAGTAAGAGAGAAATCTCATTATGAGCAATAAGTTCCCTCATTTCAGAGTAAAGAAGTGCACAAAGGAACAAATAAGGCAGTCACTTTTTAAAACAAAATCTGAACACCGGGTCATTTGCGGTTATCAGCTATGTAAGAGTTTCTCTAGCTGTTTCAGACTCTTCTAATCCTTTCTAAGTTTAAGACAAAAGGAAATGTATGAGAACAAAAGAGGCTTTAACTGACACGGAGCCAGAGGAAAGACAGGAAGTGGCCAGTAAAATCGGTTGAAGCTCTTATATCACCAAACTAACGGTTTTACCATCTACTTAGGGTGGTAAGAAGTCAAAAGAAGCAATAAGTAATACCCTTGCAGTAGAATTTCATAATCTTATAATGTCTGATCCAGCGCTGCTAAAATAATCTTTTCATGCACTCAAAATGCTCTAGAATATACTAGCTACTGTGGGGGCTACGCACAGGAAAAGGGCCTTTAAGAAATTAATCTTCTTCGTGGTTAAGTTCGGCCCGGGCGTTCACAGAGAGCGCAGATCTAGGGCAGGGTCTTGGACAGCATAGAGGACGAGACAAGTACTCACCAGATCTCTGTGTGCCAAAGGTAAGAGCCAGCCTGGAGAGTACATCTTCATTCTCATAGAGGCCTTCATTGGCAATGACCCAGAAACAGTTCTCGGACATCTCCTGCGGTCGAATCTGTAGAGATATGAGGAGAAACAGTATATTGACTTGCACACACGTGAACATCTCAAAATAGCACATTCACATAGATCAAAACAGCTTCATGCTGCATGTGTTCACATTCAAATGGAAACATTCATTCATTACTGAAGCACAGAAAGGCAGAGACAGGGCGCAACGATGATTTCACGACAAAAACACAAGATACTGTCTAGATATTCCACTATTCCCTGACCCTCCTGAAGATCGCTCAGGGCATGCATTGCCCGAAGTTAAAACAGACAGACCAGGCCAGACAGTACGACAGGAGGTTATGAAAAAGTAAAGAGGCCCCAATTTAAAAATTATTGTCCAAAAAATGAAGTTACTCTCTGACTCTCAACTGCACCTCTGTCCCTGAGACTGTGAACTTATACCGGCTCATGTACACACACACACACACACACACACACACTTTTATAATGATACAGGCCTGTGACCTGTGAACAACAAGCACTTCATCAAAATTTAAAAGAAACTATGACAGTGTAGCCTAAACAGAAGGAAAAAATGTTGCAGAACTGTTCCGCAAAATTCAGTTTTAATCCCCGGAATCAAACTAGTGGGCTACATGGGACTGAAAAAAAAGAAAAAAAAAAAAAAAAAAGTACAGAAAGTAATAATTCTTACAAAATTAGTGTGTGTAGAAAGGGCTTTGTGGTCATTATGTGTAGGAAATAATTAGGACAGATTTGTGCCTCACATTTTCCTGCATAAATAGAATGATGGACATTGTATAGAAATATTCAGATTGATATCACATTATATTCTGTTAATTTTTAAGAAGTTTTGGAGAAAAACTTAACCGCATACCGTATTCGATAACAGACCAGAATGATGAATTGCAAAATGTGACTCTGAGACTACAGGTGGAACCTGCTGCAGGAAACGGCCTTTAATATTATGCTTGGTTTGTAAATAAAGTGAATGATTTCTTTTAAAACTTTTTTTTTTAACTTCCTTTTTTTTTTACATCTCCTGCTGTTAATACAAACACATCAAAAGGTTTTATAAATGCTTTCCAATCAGTATTTAGAGGAGAAAAACAAAAGTATATTAACCCAACTCAAATATAAACTGCAAACTGATATCACAAGTTGGATGCATAAGGAATACCATGTCTCCTTCAGTACAGTTTCAGTTAAATAGCAAAGCATCGTTGTCAAAATGCAACCTAAAAGAAAGAAAGACTGAGTTTTCAGTGTTGGATAAGAATTGAGAAGGTTTTGTGTAAGAGTGTAACGGTTCTGAAACTGAGACCAAAACTGCGATACAAACGTCCACGGTCTCGTGTCGCGGTTCCGGAATACGGAACCACAATCCCCAGTCACCTCTACCCCCCCCAACCCCAACTCACTGCCAACCGCTGCAGGTGCAGCCTGTTGAGCTCTCATTACGTTACTAATGTAACAAAACTCTTTTTACATTTCCCAGTTAACAATATAACACATGTAAATCATGAAATTATCATTCCATGTAAAGTTACGTTTAAAGTTGTGTATTTTGTGTTAGGGGTATAACAGTACACATATTTGGTACAGGATGTTCGGTTCCGTGAGCGTTGTGATCCGCGTGAATATAGTCTAGCTATAACTACGCACGTTACGTGCTCTGATGGTCAGTCGACTGAAACGTCAGCGAATAAAGTGATACTTGACAAGATACAGTGTGCCCTCTCTTCTACTTTTCTATATGCGGAACTAAAATTAGAAACTCAGTTTCCTCTCCGATTCCATAACAGAGCCGTAACTTAGCAACTGAATTAGGACATGTTCAATGACGCAGACTCGCAAGTATGGCGACCGTAAAGCCAGAGCTCCAGGACCCTCCCGTATCTTTAAGGTCCTCTGTTTGGGAACATTTTGTTTCCCAGTGAACTACAGTAGCAATGGGCAAAGGCAAGTGGATAAGACGAAGGCAGCGTGCCGGCATTGTTAAACTGAAATCGGGTATGTCGCTGGCAGTACGTCAAACATGATCTCATTTCAGATGGCATCATCCAAATGTGAATATCGAATATGATTACTCATCACCGGTACAAGGAAAAAACAGAGTGGAGAGTTTGTTTTAAGTTTCTGCAAGTTTGTTTACAAGTTTGTGCAAGTTTATAAGTTTACAAGTAAATTCATATTACATCAAAGGAAATTTCAAGTTTTGCATGTCTATTTTCACTGTACCGTAACCATACCAAACCGTGACTTTGGCGTATCGCTACAGCCCTAGTTTTGTGTGTACGTGTGCACACAGGGTGTTTATGAAAATTCACAAAAACGGCTTATGACAGGTACAGGTGCATAATTATGTCATAATTGAATGAACTCTCTTAAATCCACCTAAACTTTGCAGCTGTCACTGATGAGAGAGAAAAGTTTTGAGGGCAGATATAATAAATATTAAATAGCTATGTCATCTTGTACAGCTGTGTAAAAAAAACATAGCTTCTTAGCATCCTTCTAATCGCTAATTACAAACATGTTTTGGATGAGTGAAAGCATATGGTAAACTTCTTGAAAACATCTGTATGATGGGCAAAGGGACTGTAATTAAATATTAATTGCAATACAGTAAACTAATACCACTCCAAAGAGTAAGTACTATAACAGCTGCCGAGAAACCACTGAAGCCATCTGACAATAGTATTTGATCCGTAGAGCAGAGTTAGAACTGCCTTTTTTTTGACCGACTGTTGGCATAGTAGCGTTGAAGTTTCCTGGTAGTTGGTTAAGCAGCATCTGTCCTTTTCTGTTGTTGTTGCCAGTTCATTTCAGCATAACAGATAGTTTTGTACAGTAGAGTGTCAGCAAGTTTCTAAAAAGGATGCCATAGCAGATGAACATGTGACTATTTGGGGGGGGGGGGGGGGGGGGGGGGGACAAAACATTAAAAAAAAAAAAAAAAACTGTTTTCAGATGTTTAAGAGATGTACCTTTTCTTTTAACAACGCACTACTCCCAAAATAACAGATACGCTTTAGGAACAGTCTGCAAAGGAAGATGCACAGAGGCCATTTCTCAGGCTAGGCAGGGCCAGTGGATGAGGTGGGAGTGCACAGAGAATGGAAGGAGCTTGGGGAAATGGAGGCAGACAGAATCGGATTCATCATTAGAGCCAGCTATGACATCTCTCCCACTTCTAAAAACCTTGATGGAACCCTCAAGCACCTAACAAGCAGGTCCAAAAGAACCTCCATACGAGGAAGATTCGCCTGGCTGCACAATTAAATGCTTAAATCCCTCGCAGAAACCCTTATGCAAAGTTAAATCTCCATCAAGCTTTATCTCCCCCAAAAACCAGGCCCGAGCCATAAAATAACTTTCATACAGCGGGGAGACAAACAATCAAAGGGGTCCTCCCTAAAAACAGATCCAGGTCTATTGAATGCAGCCCCAGACAGGAAGGTGCTAGTGCACCTGGGCCAAAAACGAATTTTTCTTCCAGAGATTGCCAGAAACAACCTCCCACCAGAGCTTGCAGTGTGGTCCAACTTGGTGCAGCTAGCGTACATCGTTGAGCTGACAGAGCCCTGGGAGGACGCCGTGGACGATGCATGCAAAGCTCAAAAAGCTGAGGAATACTGACCTGGCCGCAAAGACAGAACAATGAAGTTGGAAAACCAAGATTGGCCTGTGCAAGCTGGCTGTTGGGATTTTGTTTCCATGTCCATCACCAGGCTCATGAAAGAGCTGGGGAGCCGTGGCCAAGTCCAGCGCCAAAGCATGAAGGCAATATCAGAGGCCGCTGAAGGAAGCGGCCACTGGCTGCGACCGTAGAGGAAAGACTTCCAAGGATACCAAAGTGACCTTGAGCACAGGTAAATACGGAGGTGGGGTGCACCTGGGACGACAGGCATCACTGTTGAGCCCTCTAGAGAGGTCATGGGCTCATCAACAAAACATCAAAGAAGGAGGGCGCCAACTTGATAACCCTGAAGTATCGACCAGGTCCCACTAAGCTGAAATTGCCCCTAAGCTACCTGCTATGGACTGTTTGAGTCTTGTAGAATGGTCAACAGTGTTAGGACAGGTTGTGCAGCAGCAAGGTTTGGTCAGTATGTGTCGTTTAGAGGTGAGGCTTGGTTAGATGTGTATGTTATACAGCAGTGAGATTTTGTTAGTTGTGCATGCTGTGTAGCAATGAGGTCTGATTTGAGGAGTGAAATGCATAGCCATAAACTGTGGCTCTTTGAGTGAGTGGCGTGTCAGTGGGGTGTAGTTAGTTGTGTGCATTATGCAGAGGTCTAGTCAGTTGAGCATGACATTTTGCAGCGAAGTATAGTGGCACAAGTTGCGTAGCGGTGAGGTATGACAAGGGATGTGTGTTGTGTGCTCAGTTGCAGTTGCTGCCTAAAATTCGGTTCAGGTTCGGTTGGTTCAATATGATGCCTACTGGTGACATTTGGCAGGTTTTTATATAATAAGGCTTGGTCAGTTGTGCAGTGAAGTTTGGCTTGTGGGTACGCTGAGGCTTTGTCAGTTGCAGGCACATCAACAAAACATCAGAGGAGGAGGGAACCCGCTTGATAACCCCAAAAGATCTGCCAAATGCTCCAGTCAAGACTAAGGAAATGCCAATCGCCAAAGGAATTGCAATTACAAACCCCACAAGGCCGAACTGCAGTCTGGGCCCGCAAAAGCTGTGCTTTACCTTTGTGTTCAGAAAAAAACAGGTTTCCCAAAGAATACTTTGCAAACCTACTCTACAAACCAATGCAGGTATTATTGTGCACCATACAGAAGGAAGTTAATATTACCTTGGACCAGTTGAAGCGCTTCATGGAGGTCTCGGGCTTGAACTCTTTTTTGGGCCGGAGGCCAAAAGGCAGCGCATGGTGTGTGGGTGAGGACAGCAGACCCCCCAGTCCTGGAGGGGGAGGTGGGGGCACGCCAAAAGGTGGAGGCACTGTGGGTATTGGGGCACAGCCTGGGAGGGGTGGCGGTGGGGGTGGAGGAGGAGGTACTTGAGACCCTGGGGCAGGTGGAGGAGGTGGAGGGACAGGAGGGAAGGAAGACGAGGACGACAAGGCCTGGGCGGGCTGGGCTGTGGGTAAGACCACTGGAATTGCTCCAAACTGTAAAAGAGTAATGTTACACAAGACACCTGTGATTAACTGAATTTCACTTCTATGAGGGAATGGATAAAAGTCAGGAAAACCACAATGCATAATGAATTTGATGAATTAAAGTTCTTTAAATACAATTACACCAAATTACATGCAAGGAAAAATAAGAAGCAAACAACCACAGTAGCTGTGAGAGAGATAAATAAGATTATGAATAGCACAATTCTACAGCAACCTGCGACTCAAATTTAGCTTGATCTACTGAAGTTTGTTAACATTTTTAAGCATGTACAAAGAATACTAAGCAGCACGGTAGAAACACTGCTGTGTAACAATGTAAGTTATATTGAGCAGTGAGTAGCTTTAGGGTGTACATTTATTGAATTTAATTATGAGTGTTCAGATTAATTCAAACGTATTGCAAATGATGTACAGGTAAACGACTGGGAAAAACACGGTGTGAAAGACAATGCAAAAATGCAGGACACTGGTAGTCTGATTACATTTTGCAGCACTGCAACCTCACACAAAGAGATGGATCAGTTTAAATGCCTGCACTCTAAACTTTCACTTTGCTCACTGAGTGTCATTATTCAAGAATTGATCCATTCTATTGATGATGGCCTAGTGAGCCAAAATGCAATTGATCAAACAAACTGTTCAGTTGATGCCCTATTTGTCACATCAGTCTAAAGGTTTGGGATTGACAGAGTAGAATTAAACAAAACACCTGCAATACGGAAGCACCACTGGGGACATGAAAAGTGCCCCAACACACAATTAGCTCAGCATTCAAATTAAAAACACACACACACACACACAGCGTAGACAAAAAGTAGGCATGTGATTAGATGTGCAAACAAGAAATTAACACACAGACAGATTACCCGTAGGGGCCAAAGATGCTCCCATGAACATAAACATGCAGTACCTAGCTGTTCAACTGATTTTTTTTTTTTATTTAAACTTTGTTCTTAGACTGCCTAGAAGAAGAGGGGGAAAAAAAGACAGAACAGTACATAAAAACATTCATTTCATCATGCAGGATATATGACAGCTTTAAAAAGCCTAATATGAAAAATCATATCATTTTCAACTCGGCCCCATTATCTAGCATATGCTTGTCAGGTAAGGACATCATTAAAAATGTTTTAGTAACATGCAAAGTAAATCTGTTGGGTACAACATCAAGATATCATTTGCTTTGTTTACTGTGAGTTTTGCTCAGCTGCTCTCTCGCAAGGATTAATTCAGTTTATTTTAATGACTAGCTGTTGACCTTCAATCAGTCCAGTTGTGGCTTCTATAAGAGTAAAGACCATGGGAGAAGCATGGCTAACTGATCCTGGAACTGCTCTTAGTGACAAAGAATAAACCAAAGCCTCACAAGGTCACTTCTCGGTTGACCACACTCTCAGAAAGTGACAAACGTTTTTAGCGGTTGTGTCTTTAGTCATCTAAGCTTGCACAACTCCAATTCAGTCTCTAAAAAAAGACTAAAACAAAAACAAAAAAAACATTGTAACCACGGCAACAAAGCTCACTGCATTCTGTAAATCAGAGCAAATGCTTTATTGATTGGCACAACTGTTTCAGAATAAAGATCAGGGAAAGGTCAGGTGGGAACTGCTGGTGGTCACTGCTTTTCCAGGTATAAAATTTCGACTGCATTTACAGAGCAGTGTGTGTCTGTGTGCGTTGTGAGTGTGAGTACAGATGAACAGGAAAACTGAGTGAGGACCAATGTTTGCTACACATCAACATTCCGACCTTGTGTGAAACACTCAAGATGAGACACTGATCAGAGTAAAGAGTTTCCAGTGAAAAACATTTCATTGGTAAGGCAATCTCAGGTTCTGAGAAACCATATCATGTCAGGTTGCATGTTTCAAAAACAGAGAAGCCGTAAAAAAAAAAAAAAAAAAAAAAATCCGCCGGATATGACTCTGCAATGCAGTGTTTACCATGTGTATGAGTACACAAAGTACTTTTAGAGTCAAAGGTTTTTCCTAAATAGACAATATTCCAGAGGACAAAAAAAAAAAATCAAAAAATCACTTGTTCCATTTCTGGAGCAATAACAAAACATGTGTTTAGAACCCATGAGCTCTGTCAGTTTTCAAATGTTATTCTAATCTGAATCTTGGGGAAAACTATGCATTACTTGATTTTACATCAGAAGTCTTAAAAGGAATATTCTGAATTAGTTCGGTTCATAGAGCTTGTAAACTTTCACAGGTAAGAGAGATAAAAATGAAATACAATAAAATTAAACAAAGAGTGATTACAGTGGACAGCTATCGTGAGGCTATCGTTACCATAACAACGCAGGTTGGGGACAGCTGTGTGCAGGATGTCATCTACGTAGTCTTTAAAAACGTACGATAGATTTTACAATTAAGAAAAGCGTTTTTATCTATTCATGCTAAACTTTGCCATAAAGGTAACCTTTTGTTATTTTTTTTAGCAAACTAGCTAGTTGGATGTTGTTTTTTGAGTTGAGTTTTGAGAAAAACAAGTGTTTGGGCTGTCAGATCCATCATTTCTATTTCACATCTTTGTTGGAGATTTCGTTTGAAGCAGAGATATACGCCTGTTCTGCTTTTAGCTGACTGTAACGTAAATGTCAGTCTCACTCAAGATCTATATGCACTACTATTTTCCAAAAGAAAACGAAATTAACGGCAAACCAGTGTGAGTGAACCAAAGTTTGTCCCATTTAAACGCCTTTGCCGGAAGCATTAACAGTTACGGTTGTAAAATAAGCAGCTATTCTATTATTTCAATTAGCCATTTGCCAGCTGTTGTGGCATGACCCTTTGGTAATCCTTTGGTGTGGTCTGGTGATGGTCATTTATACAGTGGAAGTGAGTGGGCTCTGAGGCTGTACAGGATGTTTTAAAGCTAAAGTAAATTGTGAACCTAACACCAACTCTAACCTATGCTGAAAAATTGTTATTTCTGTAAACTGTCTATTTATTACCAAAGTATTTATCAGTAATACAGTTAAGATGGAAAAAAACGTGAATGTGTTGCGTTGCATGTCAATTTAAGTGCCGTGCCTAAATTTTGCGCTGTTGCTCCTAAACTTGAAAAAACACAGTGAAAACATGGCTAAAAAAAACATGGTGAATGAATGCACTAGCTGTGGCACAGATGGGCACTGTGTAGAGAGAGAGAAAAAAAAGGCAGTTCCAGTGTTAAACAGTACACTGAAATTACATGCCACTCAGTGGAAAAAAATCATCATCATTATGACACTTTACCAAGGAGGCGGCAAAGCATCCCCAGTGATATGACACACACCTGCAGGCTCTTCTTCAACATTAACGGTGACAACCTGTATCTGAAGGCACTGAATAACACGCAAACAAATAGACAAAAAAAAAAACAAAACAAAACAAAAAAAAAAAACAGTATACCTGAGATCTGAAGGCGAGTACCTCAGCTTCCAGCTCAGTGATTTTCTCATCCTTCTTCACTAGCTGGGCCTGAGCCTCTTGTCTTCTCATGAATTCTTCATCAAACTGAAAGACAAAACTGGCATCAGTGCCCTGCAATCACAGCTTTATCAACAGAGCAACCTGCTCAAAAGAAATCTAAAGTCACTATACAACTGAAGGACGGTTCGCTGAGGTGTTTATTGAACTGTCTCAGGTCAACTTAAAGTGCAGACTAAGTGAGAGGGACAAAGTAGATTCATTTGGTTTGCACAAAGCATGTCCCCAAATTTACATTTTCCTTGCCCAAAAAAGCTTCATTTGAACTTCTCTGTGAAGTCATGAAAGGAAATTACCGTTATTTGTTTTGGTTTGATAACAGGGGTTTAAGGTCTTTCATACCGACTGATGAAATAAAACAGCAGCAGGTCTGACGTTTTCAGGAGGTGCATTTGAGAATAAGCAGTTTCTTTAACCAACATCAGAGCACCTCCATATACTGAAAAAGTCTTAAGTCAGTCCCTTCTCTACCTCAGTGAACGCAGGGTTTGAAGACTGACTGTGTCTGCCTCTGGTCTGTCTGTCCTGTGACACCCTCATACACACGCGCATGTCTGCACAAACAGAA
This sequence comes from Chanos chanos, assembly GCF_902362185.1. Lineage (NCBI taxonomy): Eukaryota > Metazoa > Chordata > Actinopteri > Gonorynchiformes > Chanidae > Chanos > Chanos chanos. Next base: position 13,475,454 of record NC_044498.1, read on the forward strand.
AGCCACAGGAGGGCTCTATACGGCAAGGTAAACCACAGGGAAGAGTGAGTAGCACTCACGTGGCCATCATATAAGACCTCTATAGACTGTTGAAAACGAGCTTTCAACATATTCATTTCCATAAAAAAAACAACCAAGGGAAGGTTGTCCATAACTGTCACTGTGTGGGATGATTCAGAAGAGCATTACTGAAAAACGTCGGTCTTCAAAATTCACTGCAGCTATGGGAGGGATGTTATTGTTCTAAAAATCACTTGATTCACATCACCACATGTTACTGTATGACTGTCATTCCTGCTAAAGAAACAGTTTTTGATCATTTGAATCATAATCAAAAGCGGTGAAGAAAACATAGATTTGTTCGCATGTGAGCACCTTTTTTTTTTTCTTTCTTTTTTTACAGGGTCCTTTTGGAGAGGATATGGTTAAAATGGCTGTGCCTCAAACCAAATAAATCAGGCATATTCAGCCATGTTCATTTCTGGCCGCAATTACAAAGGAGCCATCAGAAAAATCAATGGAGTCCCCGTTTTAATCTCACAATACTGTTAATTACAAAAGACTGTTTGAACGATTTCTAATAATCTTCCTTTAATTAAGAAAGTTAAATGGTTCATTCTTGAATGGTCTTCAAAGGCTATACTCTTCATTAGAGAAGATTATGTGGGTAGACGGGGTAAGAAAAAAAAAAGGTGAAAAACGTAACTATGAAAGAATGGAGGGAGAAGCGACAGGAAAGGGAGAAGGAAGATACTTGCCTTCTGAGCTAGTTCTGAGGCTCTCTGTTCACACTCATCAGCTCTTGCCTTATCTACACACACCTCTAAATGAGAGAGAGGGAGAGAGAGAGAGAGAGAGAGAGAGAGAGAACTTTCAGTTGTGAAAGTGAGGGCTATGAAATGTAATTGTTCTGAAGAAATCAGAGACGCAAAACAAGATCCTCTCTCTCGCACACACACACATGCAAACACATATGCACACACAAACACAAACAAAAAAACAAACACAAAAACAAATGCAAATTCCCCAAACCTAGGAGATGGCTGAAGTCAACATCCAGTCGTTTCCTGTAGGAGAAGTCTGGGTCTAGGCCGTTACGGTGGAGAACAATCTGAGACACGCACTCCTCAATAATCTTAAAATACTGAGGCCTTAATAAAAGAGAAGGAAACAGTACAGTGAGGGATTCTCTCACTGCTTGGACAAATTAATCAATTTAAAGATCTGTTTATGCAACGCAGAAAGGTGAGTGAGTGAGTGAGTGAGTGTGAGAGAGAGAGAGAGAGAGAGAGAGAGAGAGTGAGAGTGAGAGTGAGACAGACAGACAGACAGACAGTAGTGCAAAGTGAAAGCTTCAGAAACATCATCAGCTCTACAGGCTGAAAATGAGGCACTTGTGTCTTTCACACTTCGCCGTGGGCAAATGTTTCCAGTTCAGCAGTGTATCCGGAGATGTTATCAATATGGAATTAACCTGCCTTTTATTCCTGTTTTCATTATGCTTCAGTGACCAGGTGCGGCCCCCACAAGCTTTAATGTATCCAATTACATGGAGAGGGGTGCCAGAAGAAAGGTTGAAGAGACCTTGATTCCAGATAAGAATTTAACAAGACATGTCACAGCTTAAGGCACAACAGCACAATTTATGGCACTCAGACAAAATCAATAAGGAGCACTGCCCACTTAATCTGTGAAGCAAGGCCATTCGGTATTCTGCCACATATACACATCCTCACACTCACTTCACAAGACAAAGACGCCCAGCGGAGAGACTGGAGAGGAAACAGCGGATTTTAGCATATACGCAAAGCAAAAAGGGAAGGTAACAGTATCTGTGCGTAACTTCCATGGCAGAAGTCAGTGCGTTTAAAGAGTATGAGAAAAATCATTCAACATAACACAGGTAGAAAAAGAACAAAATATGATACGGTCAAGAAATAAAGAAAGAAAGAAAAATCCAGGTGAGCTCATTTATGTAAGAAAAAGGGTTGACATTTAGCATTCTGTTGTACTTCCTGCTCCGGAGAGTGCGACTAGAATACAAAGTCGCATGCAAAACTTTTTTTGGGACAGAGTGATGAGCTGGAAAGAAAGAAAGAAAGAAAGAGAGAAAGAAAGAAAGAAAGAGAGAAAGAAAGAGAGAAAGAAAGAGAGAAAGAGAGACTCATTCTGTGTGGTGACACTATATACTGGAGCTAACACAAAAGAGCAGGGGAGAATAATTGACAGCTTAAATGCCAAAGGAATATTTATTTAAAAAAATAAATAAATAAAAAAATAAAAGCACAAGCGGTTGTTGCCAGGATACGGTAAACTGGGTCAGTATGGGTAGGAAATGCTTTGTTTGTAATTACATACTCAGTGAACTCTGGAGATTATGGGGGCATTTCCGTTGACGAGTAAAATTATCATCCTTCCAAATGAACTTGATTAATGACAATCAGTGTAATGAAAGATGATGCAATCTGATCTGAATCAAAAAATGGGCCAAGAATGAAGATCACGATCCGATCAGATTATGTATGAGTCTAATAATATATGAAACATCCTCCTTCAAATCATGTCAGACATAATTTGTATTAATTTCATATGGGCTATTAAATGAGACTGATTAGTTCCTCAGCCTGGTGGCTTGTACCGACTGGCCACAATTCAATACCTGTCTAAAAAACTTAGTATGGTCACATGAAAAACTTCTTTCCTTCGCTATTTAACATGTCGATTAGTAGGATGTCTGCGTCACGCCAACCAAAGGCTATACGTGAAGAGTTCCCCTTGTCAAAACAGAATTAGAGACAAAAAAAGAGACAAATCAGAGACAAAAAAAGCTTAGCAAGTAGTCCTCGACTACAGAAAACCGCTTACATTACGGCTTCCATATGCCATTCTGCAATGGCTTCAGAAAGACCAAGAAAAAAAAAAAAAAAGGCACGTGCGAGACTATAAACACAGACTTCCCCTGTCAATAAGAAGATGGACGAGACATTCTCTTTAGTTTGGTTTAGAAAAACTGAGAATGATACATTCCATATTCTTCAGATTAAGCAACCGGCTTTTGATCAAGCTCAGGTTTAACGTGCACCCAGCTGTGAGCTTGCAGACATGAAAACGCTCTTTGAGCAAATGCTCTTTGGAAAAAAAAAAAAGAAAAGAAAAAAAGAAAGGAGGGGAGGGGAGAGGCGAGGGGGTTTCAGATGAGAAGAAGATTAAAGCTTTCTCATTCTCTTTGTTGGACAATGTCATTGGAGAGTTTCTGACATGGGACTGGAAGAGAGCTCCTTGCCCAAAAGTTTACAACAGGGTATTAAAATGGTCCTACAATGTTGTGGAGAAGAGGTGAGAAGAGTACTAACAAAAAAAAACTCACCGATTGTTAAGGATTACTTTTGAGAACCACAGTGGCTCAGACATGACTAAAACATGACATGTGTGTTAGAGAGAGAGAGAGAGAGAGAGTAGTAGTAGTAGCAGTAGAAGTATACATTAGTTTGGACTGAACGCTTGCTGTTTCACTGGCGTGGTAGTCTCAGCAGTCCAACTCTGAAAGCCTCATCCTTTCTGATAGCTTTAAGTGTCACTGCTTTTTTCACATGTCAGCCTATCTAACACAGACAAGGAAGGGAGCTGCAAGAGAAATTTCTAGATCTCTAGCGGAGTCGGATGTGTAGGAGTAAAGAGAGCGCATCACAACAGAATACAGAGTGGGGGAAAGATTCAAAATAGGATGAGAAAAATCAACTACGCTCTTATGAGACTCTGAACAGCATCCTTTTATGAAAAAAAAAAAAAAAAAAAGAGAAAAGAGACAGAAAAAGCATGAAGGCAATTGAAGTGCTTGGAAGAGGAGGAGAACAAATAATGGCTCTCAAACTCTCGTTGGCAAGCGTATCAAAAGGTTTCTCTGATGCTTCTTCACAATGCAGAATGAGACAGAGCATTCAGCAGATGGCCTACTCTATCTTCATCTAAACAAACACCCACCCCACATCAACCTGTTACATCACATGGCACAACCGCCACCGAGTCAAACACCTCCTTCCAGCAGAAAAAAAGTGTCACTACTGAATTGCTAGCCTCAGGAGACTTAGCCTAAAAGATCGGTAAAACAGCTACTAATAAGTCTGAGAATAATGAGAATGGGAATATACGGCTGGGATAAGGGATGGAGAAGGATGTGTTCTGTTCCTCCAAGTATTCAATAAAAAGCAGGCTGTACATGAGCAATGAATGTTTCCAGCAATTGAAAATAATGGGGAAAAAAAAAAATGAGTTCTTAGTTTCCTTTACAACTTGTGCCCCTGACCGTAGCATTTTGATTATATGATTGTTCATTGATAACCTATCATGGTGTTTCTATTCTAGCACAACTGAAAAGCTTTAGAGTATTGAACATCCAGAAGCTCAGGTTGTTTGACACTCAAGAAAACTTCAGAAATATGAACAGTTCTTTATGTAGTGAAGGCAAAAAGTTCACAAAAGACTACTATACTGTTTAGAAGGTTTGAGGAAGGAGGGAAAAAAAAAAAAAAAGACAAGCAAAAGGGAGAGTATGGGAAAGTGAAATTCTCATCAAATTTTTCAGAATGCTTTTGAACAAAACTTACCGTACATAGTAGTCGTTTCTTACAAGCATCAGGTGCTGTAATATGGATAGAAAATGAGTTTCTGCACTGGTGTCCTTCACCATACTGTGGACAATGTTAAACACATCTCCAACATCAGTGCACAGGGTTAAGGAACACAGCGTTTTAAGCAAATACAATCTCTCAACAGGAGATGACATTGGGAAAAATAAAAGAATGAAATTGGAAAAAAAAAAAAAAAGTTACATACACAAGAAAGGAGGACATCATAACAGACCCTGAAAGCCTACACACACACACAGCCAGACACAGACAGACAGACACACACACACATAAAGGCATACAATGTAATGCCATTTTACCTCTTATGACATGTGGGAGAATTTTTAATACACTAAATTAATAAAAGGGTGTACTCAGTGGAAGAAATTAGACAGAATTAATCACAGTGAGGTACTATACAACACTAGAAAAGCAATCACATTATAAATGTTAGAATGATCTCCATATAACAACCCACATGCACACCTCAACTGACTGATAAAAGGCAGTGTGTATTATAGAGAGAGGGAAAGAGTTAGTTTAAATATGGCAGTGCAAAGCAGTCCTCTCTGTTTATTAGACAGCAGGTCTGGGTTTGCAACAAAATTATCTAAGAGTTTCTATTCATTTGAAGGAATGTGTGTAAGTGTAGGTTTGTTTGTGTGTGTATTTATTTGTTGCTACAAAAAGGATATTCCAGTTCACCTTTTATATCTTCCAGACGGTGGGAAAACTCAATCATGTCTTCTTCCTTGTGCTCCTCAAACACCTTTAGTTGAATGTCTAACGCTTCATTCCTGACAGCATTCAGATGCTGAGAGGCCATGGGGGGAGAGAAAAGGAGAGAGTGATCAGATTTTTCTCTGCCCGCAAAGTTTCACGTAACATTCCACGCTGTCCTGTAGTGGAGGAATGAAGCGTCCGTCTGTTCTCAATAATAAATATAAGAGAGGGTTGGGACATTAATCTTCCTCCCACGGAGGTGCTTTCTTTCTCGCTCTCTAACAACATTCACTCACTCACTCATCTAATGCGGTCACTGTCTGCTTTGTCTGGGTACTGTTCCACTGGTTCTGTGCTGATGATGGGACTAAAATTCACATTCAGTGGGCCAAGAACATAGAATTAGTGAGAGAGAGATAAAAAGACAGAGAGAGACAGAGAGAGAGAGCGAGAGAGAGAGTGAGAGACTGCAGGTATTGATTCAGCCACCCAACCTCTCCTCAAGGCCTCATAAATTATTCGCAGAGCCATTTTACAATATTTCACTCAAGTGGACAACTCATTTAAATATTAATACACAGCCCGTTGACGAGACGCTTACCGGCAATATCTCTCGTAGGCCGCAGCGCATAAATTCATTTCGGATGTGCAGCCTGAAGTCCAACTCATCAGGAGACGTAACAAGAGCGTTGATGAGCTGCATACAGGCCACCTAGGAAAAGAGATAACATTCAGCTTCAGCAACACACACATAGAGGCAAATGGAGAGTGTGCAAGTGTGCGTGTTTGCGTGCGTGCGCGTGTGTCTGTTTCCATAAAGAAACTTTTTTTCTGCAAGCATGTTGACATGAATTTTCAATGAGACCGGTACAAAGTAAACCAGAGAGAGGGACCAACACTTGTCTATTTTTACTCTCAATAACTCACGGCCTTTCATATTTATGGCACCACAACCGAGCTGAGAGTGAAGGCGCCGGGCGCTTGAGCCGTTGAGTTTGTTTTAGCCCGAACGCTCGCCGGTGTAAAGCATTTCTGTGCACCTGCCAATATGGCTTATTCATTTATTCATCTACTCAAGTGAACACGGGTCGTCAATTATTGATTGGCCGTCTTTGTAACCTCTTCAATCGCATGTGTGCTGAAGAGCCAGTGGGCTGTTCAGTAGCGAGGAACTATTGGACGAACACTGATCCTTTATTTCACGCTTACCACAGTACACTTTCACGGTCATGTTGTGTCTGATGGTGCGGATATGACTGATTATCACGCCATAGTCCTGAGAGATTGGCAATTATATGCGGCAGCAAATCTCAGTGTGATGTGTGGTGATAATATCAGAGTATAAGAGACAACCAAGCATAAGCGTAACAGCACAATAAAACAGACTCACCTCACTAGCCCGCCGCCCCCCCCCCCTCCCCGGCAACAGATAAGGTAACATTAGTGTGCATCAGTTAACCTTGTAAAGTCTGATTTGACAGGCTATAAACACTACGACACTACTGAGGAATAGGGATGAATAACACTGCTATTCAAACAGATTCACTTCTTATTGATAATTAGCAGTAACATTTACAAAGGGCAAGTAAGCAAAAGCACAACAATAATACACACTGTCAAAATGAATAAGTGATTCCTTTACATATTTTTATTGTTTAGTATGAAGTGTCACCGGTCATTTTTCCATCTAAAGTGGTTATTACAAGATTGTTTTTCAGGTGTACCAATCTAGTCTTAGCTCAGACCCGGCAAATCTTACTCAAAGTTGGGACACATACGGACAGATTTGAAGTACCTTATCTTCATTAAATAAAAATATAAGCATTTCAGATCTTCTCTCTCTCTCTTTTCACTGTTTTCATCAACCTTACACCTGCTCAGTGAATTCTGACACAGTTCACAATACGTTTTCTCCAAAAATGAGCCGATTCAGGCTATTAAAATGGGTAAAATAAGGTCAATTTAAAAGGGGTAAAATAGGGTAGTTAAGCCAATATGCACTGTGCACATATACACAGGTATGCATGACAACACAGAATAAACCAGGAGAGCACAGGATATCTTGTCTTCATAAAATTGTTCTTCTTTTGTTTGTTTGTTCTTTCTCCTGCAGACTGAAAGAGAAGTAAAACAAAGTAAGGAGGAAAGAAGAGAGCGAGAGAGCGAGAGAGAGAGAGAGAGAGAGAGAGAGAGAGAGAGAGAACCAGCCCCAAAAGGGGAACTCCTATGTCCCGTGATAAAAAAAAGAACAGTGTTCATTAAATGATACATGAGGTTAAAAGGGATCACACCAGTGTGTTGAAAACGGACACATTAACCTGCCTACACTATCAATAATATATTACAAAGAGCCTCTAACCAACAGAATGGCCTTCATGGATACAAATACTGTTTTTTTTTTTTTATGGTTTGTGTTTTAGGGGGTTTTTTTTTTGTTCTTCTCTCTCCTGTCTTGTCCCTTCCTCTTTTGGCAGAGAGAAAAGTGAGGGTTAAAACACAGGAGTGATAATCAGGTCTTCTGCATGGCCATAAATATTAAAGCCTCATTCTTAGATCTTACCCATGAGGAGGCTTTTCTCAAACCTACTATATGACAGTGTCTTAAGGTTCATTTATACTTTGGGCAATTTAAAATGTACTATCTGTGCATATTATAATAACGACAACCAATGTAAATAAAATAACGTCATAAAAACTACTAAAGTAATAATCTGCTGACAATGTAATAAACGTACTCACAGCGTTACATCACAAAGACATCATCTAAAAACAACTCTTAGGTCATGTGTCGGATGCGCGACGGTGTAAGAATTACGTGTAGGCCTACAGCCATTGAGCTGTATTGTATATAATCGTTTTGATCGTTGATTGATGATAAAACCATAAAATCTGAAGTGTTGATAAAGGGCAAAAAAAAGTTTTCCAGGGGGATTGGGGGGGGGGGGGGGGGGGGGGGGGAGCAAAGCTGACATTTTTTGTATCAAATGGATGTTTTTGGAGAATCATCATGAATGTCATATACCAATAAAGCTCTGTAAAGCTGACAAGTTCATGGATATCACAAGGCCGGGGAGATAGCTTAACTGTCGTGGAGATGAAACCAATAGTCTTTTTGTTTTGTTGAGAGAGGAGACAGACTGTCACTGGACCATAAATGCTGAAGCAATATGTCAACAATCAATTGCTATACTCCCAAAGCAAAAATTAGCCTTTAGAGCAAAGAGGCCTAAGACCAAACTCAGATAAATTTAAATTTATATGACTGAAAGATACAATAAATACAACCAATAAATAAACAAAACACTCACTCTAACAAAATTGCCTTTCAGAGTCCCTTTGGGTGACACAGAGGTCAAACACATGAATGAAAAAAGCCAATTATTTTGCAGACTGCATCTTTCGTCAGATTTAAAAAACCTGTCAGAGACAGTTCAGTTCTCTGTAACACTGAGATGGCTCTGTAGTCTATTTCACTGTCTGTACATTTTTTTTTTAATGCTATCACACAAAGTTTTATTCTACAAATTGCTTCTTCCAATAATACAATGAGGTATTGTTTTGAGTTGGGCATTCAGGTAGGCGCTACAAACGGGATTAAAGGAATTAGCTTTGAAATTCCCAATTTAGTTGTAAGGTGGGCAAGCAAACAGAGAGACACAGACTCGTGAATCAAACATAGAGGCAGACACAGAGTTTTGTCCGATTGCGTGATTTGGTAAGGGAGTACAGAGAGAACGAAGAGCTACACGCCTCCCTCTGCTACCAATTAAAACAAAAACACTCTTGCTTTAATGAGGCTTGAACATGGACCAGGACTGCTGATACTACACATGAGCATCACTCACTATGAAACTACATACAGTCAACAGGTTTCAGTACAGAGGAGCTGAAATAGGCCCAAGAATGACTTCTCTCTCACACACAAAGATTCATAGTTACATGTAGAAAGTTATTGCGGAAACACAAACAAGCATGTGCCCAACCATGGTATTCAGAAACATTTAATACAATGGAGAAGTGTGTGTGTGCATGTGCGGGTGTGCGCGTAAATGTGAGGAAGACAATGTTTGTGCATACAAGAGAAAGACTGATCTATGAGTGCATGTGTCTGTTTGAGTGTGAGAGAGAAACTGCAGACGAGTGTGTGTGTGTGTGTAAGATATCCCTCAAAAACGGGCTCTCTGGGTTTTGACAGTCCAGCTGAGATGCTATGATAAAGGTTAAGCTGTACTCAGAATGCCCACAGCGTAGTCACTACAACCATCCAGCACGTTGATGAGTGACACCCACATGATGTGCACAGATGACTGACAGGCAGACGTGTCCTGCTCCCCTGTCTCACACAGAGCAGCAGACAAGAGCCCAGCAGAGCCTGGTCATTCCACCTTCTACAATCTCTTCTGTGATCGTCTCTCTCTGTTCAGACCGCATATCGAGTCCTGTGTCTGATAAATTCTGCTCGTAACGGTGTGACATGCAAACACATAAGGTGTGAGGAAGAAAAGCTTGTCGAGATGTTGGTATATATTAGAGTATGAAATTTGGTTGAGGAATTGAGTTTGTGTGTTTGCATGCTATGGTGTCACATTTGCCTCACAGGTCATGGCTGAAATGATTTTTTTTTTTTCCCCCATCTATAAAAGCGTCATGTTTGATTCACACATGAGATCTGATTATCTGTATCAAATCTACTGGACAACCAGAAGAATGACAAATGTTTGTCGTTTCCCTGTCCAGACACGGGTTCTGCAATACAGCCTTCACGTACAAAACCAAACCAAAATGACAGGATGAACCATGGTGTAAATTAGAGGTTCAATGTGATGAAGCTCTGTATGATTAGGGACATTAAAGCATAGACTTATGAACTGCAGTCCATGGCCTTTACAACATGTCATAAAAAATCTACAGACATCAATAAAGTCCTATGGAAACAAGTGTGAAAGAGCATTAGTTGAGAAATATTAGTTAATTGTATCAGATACTATAGCGTGGCATGTCATGGTAATACTATCAAGAAATATCAATAGCTTGAGGGTCACTGGTGTATTTATTAATGAGCTGTCCAACTTATTTATAAATACATGTGTATGTATTAATATTCATGCTGTGGGGAGGTGAACATGTCTAATTTGTCTTGGTCAACCATTTGGGGGCTGGTATGAGCAGCTTATTGATTAACCAGAGAGAGGACAAGCCGAAATGATCAGAACGGAATGATGCCTTCTACCGAAACCAGTCACGTCTGAGAACTTATCGACAGACCCACCCCAACCCTACTCTTTTTTTCTTTCGTCTTAAAATGACATACTTCATCTATTTTAAGATTTTTTTTTTGTCTTAAAATGACATACCTTATCTACTCCAGATTGTGTTGGATACAGCTAGATTTTTTTTTTTTTTTAATCCTTATTTAGACTTGCGCTTTGTCCAAATTGTACAGACCCTAACTATTTACAAATGTCTTCCCTATCTTACTTTCTTACTATCTTACTTTCATCAGTATCTTTGGTCGTTTAGTAACACATACTGGAAACCATACAGATTTTTCAAATTCACACTGTTAAACAGTGCAAAATCTTGCTTTATCAATCCTTTAGATGATCCCCAAAGATGCGGTTTAAAGGCAGTTTAAAAATGACATTATTTCAACAACTGTACCACTCTTACTGAGACACTGCAGCTTTGTTTAAATGATCTTAATTTAATTGCTTTCAATTATATTAAGAAAATTATATTACATATTATTTTCAGTCAACCAACAATTTAAATATCGAACTTAGACTGTTGAAAACTTGAAAATCAATTAGTTGACTACTCTGATCCACCTTTGGTTTGCTCTGCTTTTGAGAACTCGCTGGGTTCTTATGAGGCTCTCACACAGGACTGAGGAACTAATGTTACATTTTGATATCATGCCTGATCTGTTAAGAGCCCCTGGTGTAAACACACTAAGGGGGTTATGTGTTTGCTGCTCTTTCTGAAGAGCACATGATAACTGTGAATGACCGCTGAGGGAACCTTAAACTGAAAACTGAATTTTAGTGCCATTCTGGGGCTTGTAAACTGGTCATTACACTGGAGACATGTTAGAGCAAATGGATGCTATTGCTGCTTAGCACTACAAACTTCCTCAGAGATGTCTGAGGTAAAATGTTGGAACTAGATGTATGGACAGAAGAAACAGAGGAGGAAAAAAAAAAATACAGTTTGGCTGGAATCATCATATTGTCTTGACATCCACAACATAAAAAATAACTGGTGGCGCAGGGGGAAAAAGTGACGACGGCATCTCTGCGATTACTAATTGGAATAAAAAGTTACGAGAGCACGGTCCACTGTTAAACAGAGAGGTATTCATTTGCATGCATCAATGAGTTTAAAAGAATCATTTAAACCAATTGTTTTTCATTCAACATTTTAAAACAAAAAAACAAAAAAAAAAGGATTTGAATGGCAACGAAAGGCTGAAAAAAAAATCTGTGCCCGATATATCAGTTTTAATGTTTTGAGCTTCATTTATTTTATTTTCATACACACACACACACACACACACACACACAATCGGCGTGAGCAGCGGCAGGGGAAATTGCTTTTGTCGGCTGATGTACTAAAATGTCAGCTAAACACATAACAGAAGTCTGTTACCAGCGTTGACCTTCCTCCAGAGAAGCAGTCATCCCAGAGACCAACCAAACTGACACGCAAGCAGTCACAGGATCACGGTCTCCGAAAGAGCCGCATCTCTGACAGCTTTTATCAACTTTGGCCCTGTTTACTTCCGTATGAGCCGCTCTCAGACAGATGGCCGGCGAATGGGAAATGGCCGGTTCTTACCTGTAACTGGACGGAGCGGTCGCCGAGGCCTTGGACGATGGGGCTGAAGCGTCCCGTGCCCCTCCGCTCTCCGGCTGACGTGATGGCTTCAAGGACCCTCTCCAAACTGAGGACAGGAAAAATGAAACGTATAAGCGCAATAATGCCAAACTGAAAAGAGACTCGTTTATCTTATTTTCTTTTCCTAGCTTATCTTTCTCTTTCTGCATTCAATGTTTTTTTTTCTTTTCTTTTTTTTTCTTTTCTGGCCTTCCTCTAGGCCTGGTTTTAAAAGTATTGATTTATTTTTACATTTATATGGGTTTGCACAAGACCTTGCACATTGTTTTAATGGAGAGTAAATGCATTAAATTGATGGGGTCATAATACACATTCACACAGTGTACTTCCTCTCATCCTCAATGTGATAACTTGGCTTGGCTTTGGAGGAGATATTTATAACTTTGACAACGCAATGGTAAGGAATACTTTACTTGTTTGGGCTGAATGCGTTCCGTGAGTGAGATACAATCTTGGGGTAAATTCAACAGGGGGAGAAAAAAATTACGAAGGAGAGATAGGATCAATAAGTAATTGCACAAAGCTCCTCTGTAAGACCTACATGTTGGACTCAAACCAGTCACTGGTTTGTGTTTTTTTTTTTTGGGGGGGGGGGGTTCCCTTGTCATTACCAAGGACAGAAACATGAGTTGTCACTATAATGTGACAACGACTACAGGCATTTCAAAATATGAAGTCATGTTCAAAATATGAAGTCATGTTGCCATACTGGGTGTTTTCCTCCAACAGTATTAGAAGATTCATTAATAATATCATATAATATTAATAATAATATAATAATATTAAAACATCATAAAAAGGTTGAAATGGCAGGATGATCTCATTAGAGATGGAGAGGGGGAGATGACTGGGTGTTGTCATGGAGATGAAGATGATGTCAAAGAGGAACCGTACGTGTTCTCTTCGCCCACTATACAGATCGCAGAGAGGAGCTTCACCACATCAGTCATCATGGCAGGCTGACAGGGATCTATAGCCCTGGCCAACAGGGTCAGGCTCTTCTCTTCCCCGATGATCCTCTCCAGACCATACTGGGGGTGGGGGGAAAAAAAAAAACAACAACAACAAAAAAAAAATCACATCATCTCTCAGCTGCCGACCCAATAAAACTTGCATTTCCTTCTATTTTAGTCCAAACGAAATAATCAAAATTACTGGAAATTACCCTTCAGCATCAATACACTCATCAGAACTATGTAGGCCATTAACTTTCACCAAACTTACCAGATCTACTCTACACACATTTGACATCCACAGAGGAAAATTACATTTGAAATCAAAGGGAAAAAAGTTATGCTTTGAGCTGATACGTCCCTGGTCTTCAGCTGCTTTGAGCTATGCTACATGTCTACTTTTGAAAGCATCATTAACTCAGCCCAAGGCAACTTCTTCACCGACCTCCCAAATCGGACATTTATATGACGAAGTACTGGCGGCTGGGGAAGCCCGAGAACATTGGATGGGGGAGAAAGAGCTAAGTGTGAACAAAATGTTTCCCATCCACAGTTTTCAAGCAGAGGTGACATTTGCATGGCTGACAAACACAAGGACAAGGGCTGGGACCGTGTGCTTTCCAGCCTGTTGCTCCGTCCTTGAGATAATGATAGCTGTGCGATAAGGGGTATGCAAATGAGAGAGAGTGAGAGAGGCACGGAGGTGAATGAACGAACTGCACAGACATGGGACGAAGAAGCCTAGAGGGTTCGAAACAACCTGTGTGTTTCACGACCTTCAAAGAAATACAGCACTTTCCCTCATCAAAGACAAACATTTATATGTAGGTAAGAGAGGTTTCAACTAATGACAGAGAAGGTGTTAGAATCTCAGGAGGAATGTCTCATTAATACAGAGTTTTCAGTTCAGTTCCTAACATGAAACTTTCTTTTTTCCTCCTGATGTTATTCAACAGGCTTCAGATGAATCCCTACAAATGTGCATATGAGAGTAATTTATTTTTTATATTATTTGTAACCCACAATTACTTACAGCAAACATGGTCACTGATAAAATGTTACGCTTCTTATAACATCTCTAGCCTCTTTACAACAAATCATGTGAAAAATAGCACATCTTATACAATTACAGGTCATAAAGAGAGCTGGGACTCTGTTTTTAGTACACTAAATGGTACTCAGTGCTCGGACCGGATACACTGCTCAGTAGGCACAGTAAAACTGGTGGGGATTTGAAGATACTAAGCCGTATTAACAGCACTGTCCTAATGATCATATCAAAGGACGTGTTTTATGACAATCAAATTACTCTTTCAACCAAATGATTCCTAAAGATATGGTCATTAAAATATCTGGTCATTAAAATATCTGAGTTAAATCTAATTAAAGGGGAAAAAAAGTACAATCACAAATGCATTGTTTGGTGTTAACTATACAGTAATTTATGCCATATGTGTCTTGGGGTGCTATATTTCACAGTTTTTCTGTTTCTTAGCATATGTTTCCTCAGCTTTAATCTTAATTTAAGCATGAAAACATCCTCACTGTCTCTACAGAACAAGTGCACACTGCAGAATGAAAGTGTTTATGATCTGTTAATGGTTGTAAACATTTCTCCGATATCTCTCTTAATTCCACAGACGCCCGCGACAGCTGGACTGCACCACCTGGCCAGCCAGCGCCGAGGGTGGGAGCTGTCTCACAGCGCTGGGGGCGAGAGGGAAAGAGCCAGAGTGGTAACAGGCCTCTGGGTAAATAAGACTCGCCACACCTGCTGGGCCCTGGGATTACACAAGACCTTAGAGGCATTAGAGAGTGAGAGTGAGAGTGAGAGTGTGAGTGTGTGTGTGTGTGTGTGTGTGTGTGTGGTGTAAATGTGAGGAAGAGAGGGACAAAGAAAAGGTAAATTCATATAAAAAAAAAAGAAGAAAGAAACCACAAAATCCAGCGTGGCTCTTCTCTGGATAACTCTAAACACGAAGTCAGACGAACAGATTTTCATTAAACTAGACAAAAACAGGAACAAAAGCAAACAAACAAAAAAAAAAAAAAGAAAGAGACAAACTTGACCTTCCCCCCTTTTGCAATCAAAGATCAGATTTTAATTTTAACCTTAACAACACAGGGAATAAAAGTCATATAAAAAGCAGAAATGAGAGATTGCTTATCCAGTCCATCAATAAAAATAAGACCTTAAAAAAAAAAACCCATCAAAACACACCAGTAAGAAAAAAAACCTCTCAGTATGGAGCTTGTCAACAACTGTTCAGCTCTGAGTGTTATGTGTCGTCACCCACAGCTATGGGTGATGGCAGCCAGCCGCCTTTAAAGTCTTTCACACTTGGCGGTGGAATACACAACAAAGCAATTGGTGATCTCTATCTCTGGCTCGAACTGTGTGGGTCTTCCAGCCTTGGGCTATCTCCTCCACATCACGGGAACATCACAGAACCCACCGGAGGCCCACTTCTGACGCCTCTCTCTAACAGGGGTGTCCAAATCATTAAAAGGCCCCCCTAGACCTCTCCTCCTACAAGCACGGGAACCCCCTCCTGCGTTCAGACAGCCATCCGGTCTGAGCCCCCTTCATCTGCTGCTTTCGTCTTATCAGCTCCAGCCATATGAAAGCGGCCATGGCTACAAACGTCCGGCGGGGAGGAATCTGACCTGTGAACTACCGTGCCTGCTAATGTGGCCTTGATGAGGAGCGAAAACGTGTCTGGAGCACTAGGGAGATGAAGGGAGAGCTCAGGAAAGCAGTAAAGGCTGGTTGGCTGCTTTCAGGCTCCTCTCAACAGGTGCTTTGCGTAATGATGATGTATTTGTGTGTGTGTGTGTTTTTAGTGTGTGTGTGTGTGTGTGTGTGTGTGTGCGCGTGGACAGATGTGTTTCTTTCCCCGTGTATGAGACACTCTAACCTATTTTCTTAATACCAAAAAACAAATCTAATCTTGTTCTAAATTGCTAATTCTCCAAACATTTCCCACCTAACTGCTCTAGGTGTCTTATGGGTAAATAAGTGTAAATTCCTGACTGGACCCAGCACTTAGCACAGTTCAAATGCCCTCTTTTTTTACAAAGTTTCAAAGATCATGTTTTAAGCTTAAAATAACATACAGTACATGTAAAGTAATGGGAACACTATGGTCCATTTCAAAGTGAAGGCCTCCTGATGAAATACTGAGAAATTGTTAGCTGGAATGATTACCTTGTTGTTCATGAAGGCCTTGAGGCACTGAATGACTTTGTGCTGACTCTTCTTATCAACCTTCTCCTGGCTGAAAGAGGGAATGAGAGAGCAGAGTAGGAGGTAAGAAAACAACAGAGAGTGATGTAAAACTGTAACTGAAGTAGCACTCATTCAAAACTGCGTTATGATTAGATCATAAATGATAACGAGATTACTACAACCATCCAGTCCAAAGATGTGTCAGTGCTGGTAATGGGCATCTGAAATAATTTCTTGGATCTATTTTTTTTCTTTTCTTTTTTTTGATTCATCAGACGATCAAACGTAATGATTGGAGGTTAAAAAAATATATCAACAAATCTTATATTGACGGTCAGAAAAAAAAAAGAAACATCTAGCATACCAATTGACATTTAAATACTTACTTTAATTACAGTGAAACTCAGTGAATCTTGTAAGCTGAAATGACAGCAATTTGGACTGACACCATAAGTGGAAAAAAATGAACCTCATCCTGTCAGTGACTACAGAAAACTATAAAAAACTTGACTGGGAAAAGGTGCCAGCAACTTTTCAGTCACAAAATATATTTAAACAATTTTAATTTGACATCAAAAACAGACTACTGTCTGGTAGCTTTCCAATGAAAAACGGATGCAGTGCAACTACTTTGGACATGATAGACCCGTGTATAACAAATGAACACAGTGCATCAAAACAGACGCTACGCAGCTAAAACCCACTGTCAATCCAGTCTTAACCATTCTTGTTTTAAGAAATGAGTATGTCCAAGGGTCAGTGATTACAGCTGCTGTTTTTAAATCACATTTCAGTTTCTCAGCCGTACCGTCATCTTTTTTTTTTTTTTTTTCGCAGCTCAAGCTGTTAACGTGGTAGACTGCCCTGAACACGGGTACAACAAATTCCATCACTGTCTGGATACTCTCTCCGAGCTAAAAAGCCCATGGGTACCATGTCCTCTGTAGCTTAATCACTGTGGTAACGTGCTGTGTAATTTGTAATATCATGGTTGCAGAGGCACTTTGAGTTAGCCAAAGACATGATTAGACTCTTCCTGGTATCATCCTGCACTACGGATATTTTTTTGGTCTTAAGTCAGATACGATTGTTTACTGAAATACTTGGTCTGTAACAAATTCTCTTTACACTGCACAAATTGCACTGTACATTTGGTATTATCAATTTAGTTTAAGCATTGTAGACATCACTCTGCTTCACAAGCATTACACTTAAGGCACATGCAACCCATGTGTCATTTCTACCAGCAACAATTGTCATCCCACAAAACCATTTCACAGTGCATCACAACCACCAGATTGTTTTTAAAAATGCTTTCTTTCATTTCTGAGTGTCTAACACATGCCTGAAGACTTTTGTCAAAGTTCTAGTTAAATTTATATGAGCTGTCTGCTTTTTAGGCAGTGCCATTTTATTCCATGAAAATTTGAATACTCGTTTTCATGCAAGTCAAGAAATATTAACCTCTGTTCAGATAGCCCCCTATTCAGACATGCTTGCCCATCACTAGTCAGTATACTGTTTAGTGGTGCATAATAACATTAATCTTACTGTTTTTTGTGAAGGAGCTTCTCCAGTGTGTCCAGTAGCAATCCAAGTCCTTCATGGCCAAAACTCTGCACCCAGCTGCAGAAACAGAGAAATAAACACACTGACTTATGAAAGGGAACTTCAGACAACTTCTAACGCCAAATTTAGCTAAATTCGACACTGGTACATTGCTTGATTCTGCTAGAACGAAAAAGGCAGAAGCATGATATATTGAGGAAAATATTGGCTTAATAACATTACTCTCTATTAAAGAGACTGGATTAACATGTATAAATAGCCCGATAAAAGGACAAAATTTGATTGTATGAAAATCAGAATATACATTGAAAGAAAAAGAAAGAAAGAAAGAAAGAAAGAAAGAAAGAAAGAAAGAAAGAATGAAAGAAAGATCAGTAACAATTACAACTGTTAGTTTGCGTTCTCAGTTTGATATTTTTGAGCTCTGATTCTCATCTCAACACATTTGCTCTGCACTTGTAATGATCACTTTTCTCTCCATTGCCTTTGTGTCAGCAGCGGTGCTACTGAAACGATGTGTATGACCCATTATGCCACATTACCAAATAAACGGGTCTATATGACAAACGGACAGAAACAGATGAAAGTCAATAAGCCTTATCAGCACGGTGTTTGTTAGACCTTATTAAAACATCCTACAACTGGAGATCAAGCTCTCTCTCTCTCTCTAAAGCAATGATTGAAAGGCATTGCTAATGGAGCAAAGATGTTTATTTTAATTCTATTCAACACACAATCTCGTTCTTTTCATCTCAATTGATTTGCCTCAATTGTCTGTGGGAAATACCATAGTGCAAACTGAACTCCTCAATAATGAGAAAGGAAGTGTCTTGAGTGAGTCATTGATTAATCACACTGTATTCAATAAACATACACAAACAGATTAACCCATTACTATGCACTTGCTGGCCTTATTCCATGTTGTTTTGTACCCATTTCTCATGCAGACATGGTTTAGTAAGACCTAGTCGACAAGAAATTGATGGGCTGGTGCACATTTTACAATTTCAATGTAAACTGATTGAAAGGGAAAATAAACAGCTAAAGGGCAAATTTCAAGGTCTACTGGGGGGTAAATGGATCCTACAAGGCAATTCAAAACCTCGCACTTCAACAGTATCAGTAGCCTAAAACTTAAACGAATAACCGAAGAAAGACATTACTGGCCTAAGACCTCTGATTGTGGCTTTATTTTTTAAGTCTGAGTAAGAACGAACCTCAGAAAGGGGTCTATTTTTCCTCTATCAGCGTGGGTCTAGAGTTTTGGTTAAATCCCTAATGAGGAGAGGTGACGACAGTCGAAACCCTATCGTTGGCTATCCCAGCAAACACAAAAGACATTTCTCCGGTGATCTGTTCACCATGTCACTCAGGGTGCACCCAAAGAGTGCTGTTCTTCAGCCGTGTGAAATTGCCTCAGTGTGTGAAGAAGTGCTGCAAGCATCAATAGCCAATTTTCAGAACTCAGTGTCAAGAGGCGTGGGTGTGCTACAGAGGTAAAATTACAGCCGAAATTGACCACGAGCCTGTGACTGAAAAGTGAGAGTTGAGGACTGGAGATGAGGAAAGGAGGCAGAAAGAGAGATAACACCATTTAGAGCAAAACAGAGAAACACAGAGAAAAGAATGATGGTTTGTCCCTTGACACAGTTGGAGGAATCAGGTGATAGAATGGCAGTTTGCTCTAAATTGAAAAGAAACAAAACTGATATTTCAAGGCTTAATCACAAGATGTTTTGTTTTAAATTCCAGTCTTCATACCAGAGCGAGGTAGACATAAGAAATAATGCCAGATGAAACTGCCTTTTCGTGTGGTCAAAAAGTAGTGGTTATTGGTATACTATGAAAACCAAGATTATTCATTGTCATTTGCGGAGCACATGAAAGTCAGCTACGAAATACAACACACACGACATTCCCCCAAACATTTCACCACAGTAGGTGTAACATATAACGGGTGGTTTTGAGTAACAAGGCAAAGGCATTTGTTTAAGCTCTGAGAACGGACAATACATCAACAGGCGAACGGAATGAACAGCTGCATTCCTTCCAAAAACAGTCATAGCACATTTATTACACTGTTACGCCCGTCTAATTACACAATACTCTGGTTCAAAAACGCATAATAAAAACAACAAAAGCAGGAAGTTGACATGATCTTGGAAGACAGCGCTGGAAAACTCCACATCGGTAACCTCGGCACAGCCCACGCTCTAATTTTACTAGATAAAGCGTCGCTGTCAAAGCAACACATAATTATTGCACAAACAAAGGTAGGCTGAGAACACAATCACTGGGGTCAGAGCAGAAGAATTTATATATAGCAAATATTTGTATGAAGCCGGTGACATTTCGGAGTCATTTGCCATCTCCCCCGGGAATTCAGACAGGTCCTCCCTCCCCGCAAATGAGCATGCAGAGGATCCAAGCCTTGCTCTCATTCCACCAGCAGACTTCATCATCTAGAAGGGGGTGGATTCATACACCACCTTAGTTGGAACCAAGGGACCAGGCAAGAAGTGATGGAGAGGGCAATATCAGTGGATATAGACTAAATATGGATTTCCACCCAACCGTCGCACCTGCCCCTCCCTCTCGCAAAAGAGATCATGATTTTACTGAAGTCGGAAACTCTCTTGTGTAAAGGGACGGAATGAAACCCTCGGAGCATATTTAACTAGCAGTCATAAGGATGGTATGAGAAGAAGATGAAAATCATGTTTGCTCCTGATTGCCTTGGGAACGCGCTGCTCAGGTCCCCTACGCTAGTAATCATTCAGCACCAAAAGGAAATGTGCTAGAGTAACAAAGTACTCAAGATGAGTGAGTTATGTGTCTGTGGAACATAAAACTCATATTCATTTTTCTAAACACAGCTCATCTCCTGATGCTATTGATTACCGAATCTGTCACTAACCTGCAATGGATTTTTTTTTTTTCCAGCAGAGGAGGAGGGCAGAGAACATCATGTGATATTTTCAGATAAGAGAAAGTGTGCGGCAGGCAACTCAAGAAACAGGTGGGAGAGAAAGACAGATTTGCAAAAGAGAGGCTGGGAGAGACTGAAACGGGGAATTAGTAAAGACAGAGATGGAGAAGAAGGGGAAAAAAAAGAGGAAAAACAAATATCAGGATGATGCAATGGATGAGGAGAAAAAGAAAAAAAAGGATCAAATGGGGAGAGAGAGAGAGAGAGAGAGAGAGGGGGAGAGCGAGCAGAACGTCTGGCTCCATCAGAATGCAGCTCTCGTACAGTTCTAATCAACAAGCCGCATGCCTCCCAGCATCTACTAATCAAATCCAAGCATGTATGTCTGTGTGAATTCTCAAGGTGAAGCAAAAGGGGGGCTCAACCTGAATTGAATTTGTCAAAACGGAGAAGAAGGGAGGAGAGAGGCTGGGGGAGAGGAGGAGGAGGGGTGGGGGGCAAGAGAGGAGCCACTTGCCCGGCAACAATATTTATGTGTTGATCTGATTCTTGTGCATGCCTCTGTTACAACACTGATAATGGTAATAGATGTATCACAAATGTGCTGGTGATTTAGAAGAATGGACATCCAAAGCTATATGAGGTCACGGCATTGAAGTCACGGGAAAAATGAAAAATAAAGAAAATTACAAACTGTATGAATACATGATCAGACACTGTGGATGAAATACACTGAATTGATCTGACCCACTCACTTATTTCTTTCTTGATTATATAAATGTAATCAGGGGCGTGTCAGTGACCGAAAAATCTGGATGGAAAAGTCATCTGGAGCCAATTTCACAATGGCATAATGGCACAATCAGGCACTTACACGGGAGCGAGGGAACAGTGTAATGAAACACAAACGTAATCAATATTGAGAGAGAGAGGGGGAGAGAGAGAGAGAGAGAGAGAGAGAGAGAGAGAGAGAGAGAGTGTGAGAGAGGGAGAGAGAAAGGAAGGGTACATAGAAAGAACGACTGTAAAATGATGAGAGACAGACAGAGAGAGAGCTAGGAGAAAGAGCGAGAGGGAAACTGACTAACACATCATTGTGAAGCGTATTTGACAATTCCACAACCTCCATTATAACAACAACAGGCCAGGAGATGTGTCCATAAGTAAGAACATATATTCAATAAAGAAAGCTGGATTCGCAAAATTCATTTACAGCTCATTGTTACGCAGTGTCGGCAACCTCAGAGACACCTAAGAGTCTGTGGGAATATAACTTCCCTTATGAACTGAGCTTTCATGAACAACAACCGAAACCCTAGTCCTCCTCAGCATGGACCACGGAAACCCAACCCCAACAGAATAAATAAAGACATTCACTTTATGTTGGCCGGGGGAAAGCTGGATTTTAACTGAAACGCAAAATTAAATTAATTTTTTCATGCATGCTATTTGGCAGCACTAATTGTTTCTAGGGTCAGTAATGAGAAGGTCTGACAGTCAAAGAGCAGGTGCCAGGTCGTTGATGGCTGAGGAATGAAGCTTCCACGTTGGAGAGAAAATTGAATTTAGCCCCTGCTCCGTGGAAGGATGCGATGAGGGCCCGCCAGTGATATTGAGCGGGCAGGGCTAGGGTCCTGACAAGAGGCTCATTGAAATGCATAGCTCAGAGGCGAGCCACCATATTTTCCCCATCATCAGCAGGTGAAGCAGAGAGCACAGGGGGAAAATAATCAGTTGATACACGCCGGGGATTATTCCACCGGGAAACCAACGGGAGCTGTCGTCATGCCGCCGGGGTGCCGGCGTGTCGACCGGGTGTGACACACCGACGTCTCGCCGGAAACACCAGGCGTGGGTAGCAAAGGAGACCCCCTGCTACACACATATGCCAACACAGACACCAAATTACAAGTATGCATTCACAAACACATTTCTCTCTCCCTCTCTCTGCCTCACATGCTTTGCACTTACATCAAAACTACAGCTATATGACTGTTAGTGAACTTATCACCAACTGAAGCAAAATCTCATCTCTCTCTCTCTCCCTGTGTATGTATACACACACACATACACACACTCTCACACATATATAAAATAGAGGATGCAGCTGGGTTGATGTTGATCAGCCCGTGCAAAGGCAATCAGAGCCAGGCCTTTTGTGTGTCTGTGTGCAAGACTTCAAACAGCAGCTCTCTTCTTCAGTCTCCCAGTGAGGAGTGCTCGTTTACAAAAGGAGAACATCTGGAGATGGACGCCTGTGTTTGAATAACAATATCCATCATTTCCACAAGTGCTCCGAGTGATGGCAGCTTAAACAAAAGGCAGCACACTTCACCGCGACGGGAGGCTCCAATCAAGACAAGCCCATCAAGTGTTGTGTCCTACAGATCACAATCACATAAAGTGCCTGCTAGTTCCCAGGAAAACACAAGAAAGATAAATATGTGCGCTCTTTTTTTCCCTCTTTTTTTTTGCAATTTTCTGTTTCTTTTCTTTATGCTTTATCTCCATATTTCTTTTTTTGTAAGGGTTTAATTTCTTCTATTCTACACATCTCTGAAGATTTAACATTACTTCACTTTATCATTTGAAGCCGTCTTAATGGCATTACAAAGTTGAGAAGTTGACAACATTCAAGTCATAGAACCAAAATTAACACAAACTAGAAAAAAAAAAAAAAAACCCACACTATCTAAATTAACTAAAAGTCACAGCTTAACAGCAGGCCTCAGATAGCAGATAAACAAAGATCTACTTCCTGCAGAAGGCAGCAGATATAACTGCAGGCAATGCTTATTATATACAGTGACTGATGTGAAAATCTCAATGCTTTGAGACCTCATGTTTTTGTTTATCCGACTAGCTTTTAAAAGCTTGTCGCCAGCTCTTTTCACCACGCAAAAATGACTGGGCGATTCAATCTCCCCTTCTCACCGTCTCTATTTCTCACACCTTGGAAAATATGTTTCTACAGCGAGGGCGACGCAAACACGTCCCACGGCTCACCGGGGGAGCGCGCGTGGCGTCTGGGGAAACGTTACAACTGGCATCCATTAATCCAAACATGATCGGTCCCAAAATGTCCGCCGCTGAGCTGTGGCAAGGTTAATGCATGCAAACTGACCTTCAAAAACACAGCAATATGCACATCGTCACCACGCCAAGCACAAACATCCGAAGAGTGAAATATAGTAGTCAGGCCGGGCAAGATTTCGAGTGAGCGTGCGTTAAATATTAACGAGTTTTCGAGTAATTTATGCTCACTAAGGGAATACATGTCAGTCACAGTGAAGGGGAGAAAAAAAAAAAAAAAAGTATCGCCGAAGTAACATATGTATGATCATCCACTTGTTAGAGCCTGGAGCGGCGACAGAGGGAGGGGTGTTGGAGTCTCCCTCGTTTTCTCTCACAGCTGAGCATTAAAAAACAGCGGAAAACAAATTCATCATCCCATTCCCAGGAAACAAAAACAGCCATAAATCAAAGAGAAAAATGAGCCGCCTTATCTGGCTAACTTCATGGCTAAGGTAGCTTGACTCCCCTCTCCCTCTGGAGAGTCTACCCCAGGGCTTCATAGCCACGGAGCGCTGTGCTAGGGAGCCGCCGAGCCGAAAATAAAACATTAACTCCAAACGTCCTGTAGCCGCCCGTGTCTACCATGTCAGTCTCGGCCTATTTTCCTAGTGTCTTCTCTGGGGGGAAGCGGGGGGTAGTACAGGGAGGTGCCTGGGAGCAGTTGCGTAGAGGTGACTATGAGACCCAAATTGTTAAGTGGGTAATACGCTAGTATGAATATATTTAAACACGTATATATGTTGAGCGTGATTTATAACGGTTGATTTTTATGGAATTCTCTTAAGGAGATGTAATCATGGAGCCAGCCAAAAGCCACGGGGGACCTGAGAGGTAAAAACCATTGTTCCACCACATGCTTGAGTGCATATGATCAACAACATAGACAAAATTGGTCGGAATGGGAACACAAGAATAAAATGAGTGTGATTTGTAAATGTGCTCTTTTAGACAGTCCCAAAGCAAACCAAAGTAGAGCACTGGAATTGTTCGAGATTTATTACAGAGAAAACTGAAAAGTGAACGAGCAAATATTTATGTCAGAAAAGTCATGCACAGGTGAAGCCCTTACAGAAATCGTGCTGGTTTAAAATAGCCTCGAAGTATCTTTCCAAATCCTGCTATTGCTGTGTGCCTGTGTACCTATTTTATTAACACACGCAAATCCAATACAACAAAGTTACAAATTCAACAGTGCATTTTATTGAAACTTCAAAAAGCTGATTGAAAATTCTGTTTGCTCCTTGTAGGGTAAGGGCATAAGTACCTGGGTTCTGTTCAAAAGAAAGGAACATGTTAAAACGCAAAAAGACAGCAATTGTACACTGACAGTCAGTAAATCATAAGACTATTACTATTTCTATATAAACAAGTGTGAATTCAGCTGTACCTAGAACGGCTGCGTACATGTGTTGTTTCTGGCCTTTCCTTCTACAGTTCTAAATAAGTTATAAGGACACTAACACCGTAGTGTTTGGGTGTTTCCTTTTCAAAGCAGCCAAAAGGAAATGGCAAAAAAGAAGAAGGAAAAAAAAATGTTTCTTGAAACACCCGGAGGTGGATATTTACCAATTACAGCAATATTTGGAATATTGAGTCTGTGAGATAACCCTCTCTCACTTACCATTCCTCTTTCTGTCTCCTTCTGCTATTGTTTTGATTGTAAATGAATGCATCAATCTAAATGGTCCATATTTGTTGAATTGCGGGGAAAGCAGGTTCCAATTCACTGGTCTCCAATGAAGGGAAAAAAGAATGATTTTACATATTAAACAACTCTTAATTAACTATGTAACAAACCACCGATAAAAACAACACACAAAAACACATACAAACTGACATTACCCAAAAGAAAAACATTCCTTAAAAATGCTTAGACTTACACAACAGAAACACATACACACACAAAGATTTCAAAATAATAGAACACACAGCACCTCTCACACACTACCACTCTCTTTCAATCAGACATAAGAGGCCACATTCAAAGAACTTTGTTATGAGAGACGAAGACCTTCCAGCACTGTGATCAGTGGATTGTGAAGCCTGAAGGAAAAGAAAAAAAGAAAAAAAAAAAAATCAAAAGGTGCTAATGATCTGAGACCAATGCGAAAATGTAGCAAATAAGTCCACAGGACGGCATTAAATCACAGCACTATTCAGCCAATAATCCAAAACTCTTCCCATACAGTTGAACATATTTAAAAAGAAACAGTTCCATCACAGAGGCCAAACTGCTGCACATGACATAATAATGAAAACTTCAGCTTGACCAATAGGTTACTTGAATGTCAGATGAAAGCGACACAAAATATCAAACAGCATTTTTATTGGTAGATTATAATTCTGTCCTAGACATAAAAAACATGCCTTCAACAATGCCTACGGGTGTGTCAGAGTTCTAGATGGCTCAAAGTTCCACTCTTTTTAAAAAATCATTTTTCCAAAAAGACGCCACTGGTAAAACTGTTGCGCATAAACTTCACACCAAGTTTATGTATCTTATATTATCTTATTAATGCAAAAAGAAGAAGTTATAAGACAGCTACAGAGTGACAAGTGAAACAGTATTAAAAAAAAAAAATAATCAATTTAGCACTTTTTAGTTACACATAATTTACAATTCAAAGAATGTGTTTTGGTGGGCAAAATACAAAGGCATTTAAGTGTTTCAGTCAGTTTTCAACTTTTCTTTGGAGCTAGTTTAGGTCTATTGCTTTGTCTTGTGAACAACAAGCTTAAACTGAAATACTTTTCTCATGGTTTTTCACACAAATAACAAGAATAAGTAACTACAAAAAAATCCTGTTTTCCTCTCTGCTATTTTTTTTTTTTTAACTCCTCCGTACGAGATAATTTTCACAGACGTTCTACTTAAATTTTAGTTTAAAAAAAACAAAAAAAACCCACTAGTGTTAAAGAAGATGTTATGCATTTGATTAACTTAGGGTACATTTCTAAACTACCTTTTCTTAAGCTGCCAAAAAGACACTATGAAAATACTTACTTGCTTACTGCGTGTCAGGATCAGCTTTCTTTACCTTTAAAGTTTACATTACGATGTCAACATGGGTTTCCGACTGTGTTGCAAAAGTTTGACGCAAAATGGATTTGATGATAGGCTAACACGAATGAATAACATGTTGGGTGATAACATACAGTCCAAATGGTATTTTACAGCTCAGTCTCAGAGACTGTGATCGTGCTGGTTAAATATGACTCTCATTCTCATTACAAATACAATATCTGTCTAAGTGTTATTAGAAATAAATTTCATCTACACCTTGTAATGAAACCAAAGTACCAGAAAATTAATGGTGAGCGGATGAAAATAAACAGTGATAGGACGAACATGGGAATATTGAACTTGTAATCGGTATCGGATAACCACGGTATCGGATCGGATAACCACGGATTAAAAAAAAAAAAAAAAAGCTTTAAAGTAGTGCACGCTTGCCACCTGTTTTTAAATGTCACATCCATACACATGCTGATTGGTATCATTATTAAAACGCTCCGCATCAACCAAAAACACTGACAGAACTCTCTTTATTTTTACATTCCGTATCCATCAGCACAGGTCTTAATCATGTGCTCCATCTGACAGTCTTCAGTGCTGAAACATCTAGAGGAGCACATCTTTTCTAGCCTTCAGCTCTATGAATTCAGTCTCCACACTTCTGAGCATGAGACTTTAAAGATCTCTGATTCAATACCATCCAAGATACAGTGCATGAGAGCAGCAAAGACAAGACCACTCTCTGCTATGAAGCATCGGTTCTGAGAGACTTGGTAATACATGAGCTCATGTCTGGGAAACAGCAAGAGGAATGAATGTGGTAAAATCAATAGCCCATATCACTGTCATGCCGCACACTTTACAAATGTTCGTCTGATGTTGCCACATATAGATTTCTATTTTTTTTTTTTTTCTAGTACAGGAAGATTATGTGGCTTAAGACTTCTCAGAGAAAATGGCATGGCAAATGACGATATAGTTTCACTTATAGCTAAGGATAAGGAATTAATCTATATAATGAGATATTCAAAGCAATAAAAAACAACTTTATTTTCTCATTTAAGAACCAATAAAACAGTTCTCTAAACTCAGATGTAACACTTTACAAACTACAAATTGAGAGTACGGGAAGCCTAGCTTTGGCTTTGAAATGTATTAGATTGCGTGGAGCAGCAAAGTTGAGGAGCTGCCAGAAACTCAATAAGCTGACATTTGAATTCCAGGCAAACGAGCCCCTCAACAACGCTGAAATGCCTGGATTAGAAATTCAGATTGATAGGACTGTCTGGAGCCATTCTGAGGCCTCCCTCAGTGCACACTGGAAAGCCTACACTGTGCTCGGGAGGGCATTTTTAAGAGAGGCCAATTTAGCAGTCTATATGGAAGCGTGAGGCACCCTGCATCAGCGTACAAGTGAAAAATTGAGGGAAAACTCAAAAAAAAAAAAAAAAAAGTCAAACCCAGGAGACATAGTTGGCAGTTAGTATTCAGATGTAGTATTTAATAGCAACCATAGTTAGTATTCAGGTGTTCTATTTACAGGCAAACTTTGCATTCAGGAATACAAAATGGGCATTGGTGGATGCCGTCGAAAGTATTCTGATAATGTTTTTTAAAGAGAGGAAAAACTACTAGCAGAAATTGAAGTTAGTGGGCAGACTGTAAGATGTGCAGACCAATTTAATACTACATTACACAGACAGAGATATACTCTCAGGAGTAAGGTAAACATCACATAAATATTATAGCAGAACTCTGTGTTATCTTTTTGCAGGTTTGGGTTAAGACAACACACTATGCAAACATAGAGTGAGGATGAATTTTACTAAGCTGAACATTCACTTTTGTGCTTCCGTTCTATTTTGTTGCATGGAATCTGCCAGTTTGAATTTTCCAAGGTTAAAGCAACATACTGGCAGGTATGACTGGCCTCACTGTGGGGTTAGATAACAATGAAAAACAGACACCTGTTATCCTTTGGAGAACCAGTCTAGGTGTATTACTTCTGTTGTCAAGTGGGGGAGACAAATCCTAATTGTATTGATCAATTAATAATGGGTAGGAAACACACAGCTGATTATACTCTCCAATTAAACAAAACAACAGTCAGAAAAACTGACAAAACCTGAGGAAATGCTGAGAAGAGCAGCTCACCTGTTGCATTTTACTAGACCGTAAACACAAACATGGAGCCTCCTTAATGCGCTTCAAACTCAGGTTAGAAATTTGACTACAGACCAGTCTTGAGACTACATGAGGCATGTACAGCTGGCAGAGCAGAGGTACTTCACCTGATTATGATGAGATTCTTAAAAGTTATTTGACTGGTGGTGAGCACAAATCACACACAGTTCTTGCAACATTTCATACTTATTAGTTATTTTTACCCAACTCACTAAAACCCCTTTCATACATGCAGTGTCATCTACAAATTTTTCCGGCAATTTTTTCGGAATAGGGTCATGGGTGAAGACAAGCCGGAGTTGAAATTTCTGAAAAATTGATCAAACAAATTTCCGGAACAAGACCTATCGATTTTTCCAGAAAAGTTTCAGACAGATGTAAGTGTGAACAAAGCCAGAACACTGCCAGATAAGAGGGCGACGATTCTGATGACATATTTGCCCTATGACTTCTTCAGAGCAGGTTGAGCTGGAAGATTGAAATCAGTTAAATAAAAGCTAGCGCACCTGTAAACCCAATATGATATGCAACAAAAGGAGTTGTTTAAAATGTGTTTTTTAAATTAATAACATTAATAACACCACCAAAATAACACTTGACACGATCTGCTTGCCTAACATTTTGTTCAAAACAAAGTGTCTTTTGCCACATAAATTACTCCACATCCTGTGAACATGCTTGTCATTGCAAAACTTTGTTTTGAATGACATGCAAGTGTGAGAGGGTTTATCCGCCAGAATTCCTGGAAAAATCAATTCAGCAATGTTCTGTATGTGACAGGCGCTTTACAAACATTCAAAAAAAAAAAAAAAAAAAAAACTAACAATATCTAACAAAGCAAACAAAGTCTGGGGCGCTGTACCCAAACAAATCGGTGTGCATGCACACAGACATACGGAAAGATGCTTACGCATTTACAAATACAGCAGCCCTCAGACTGGGACAAATCTGAGGGGGCCTGGATTGGGGGGGGGGGGGGGCGGGTGGCAGGTTGGCTGAGATGTTCATGGAAAAGGAAAAAGCCTGAGGGGAGCCCTGAGGTACAGCCCAGAGACCTGATCCAAAGGGACCAGGATCAGCTGGACCAGCACACAGGCAGACATGCAAAGCAACACAAATTACAAACCAACAAAACAGCCCCCCCCCACCACCCCCCACAAATGTAGACAAAAATAAACTCATAAAGTGCAGCCACAGAATGTCCCAAAGCCAGAGTGAATTATATTCACAGCTTGCTGCTGACACTCTGCATTATGTAAATCCAGGGAGCGACACAGACTAATTCCATCTATCTAGCATTCTTTCAAAACATCTCTTAACATCAACACATTTACTAACTCACCCTGGTGTACCGTTTCAGACAGAAAAGAGAGTAGGGGACTGTGCTATTGCAATCTCTCTCAAACAGATCATAGCAACTTTCCTCTTCTTCATCCAAGACTTTCTCACATCTGTGTTGTACTGCAATTTCTAAAAACAAATCGACCTTCATACTAGCAGTCATTTTTCCCCAAAATTATCACTCTTCTGCAGTTACTGAAATAATATTCGTGTGTGGGTTTCTTATTATTTAATACTCACCCTCATAGGGTAATAGCTCTGTGTGTTTCCCTAAAAAATGTCATTCTGTGTCATCATTACCATACTAAGTGAGGGAGCCAAGTCCTATCTTATGACCTTCTTTCATCTAGTCTCCTCTCATTTATTTGGCAACAACTTTTTCTTCTCCTTCTCCATTACCTCCTCGCTCTAACCCTTGTCCTTGGTATTTATATCCTCCCTCCTAACCCCTTCTCTGTATTCCTTCTCTCCAATAAACCTGTCCTCTGGTCTCCACTCAAACTCCTCTACTCCTCCTCTATTTTTATCTCCTTTCCCTGTGAGCTTTATCATCATGCACAGTAGCCTGATTCTCATGGCTAGGCAACATCTTTAGCTCAAAGCTGGCATAAGGTTAAAAAAAAAAAAAAAAAGACCAGATACTAATTTTGAAGGGCCCTTACAGAGATTGTGTGTATCTGTACTAGGTGTCTTTTTGCCTGATTTGAAGTGAAAAATGTCCTAGAACCAAACAATGTTAGGTACCACTTACCTACCCTCACTGGGTTGGAAAAAAAAATCAGATTATAAAAGTTGGTCTTGAATTTACCACAGTAAACACTCAGATTCTCAATGCGGCAGTGAAAGAACATATTGATTAGAGGAGTAGCAAACAAGGACCACCTTCGACTCTGAACAAGACTCTGTGAATGTGTCGGCCAGAGAGAGGGAATGGCTAAGAGATGACAGAAGAAGGCTTCTAAGCCTTTGAAAGCGATGAATTTGCATGATGAAATGCTGATTGTACATTCAATAATTAAAAGAAAGTAAATAGTAAGAAGCAAAGTTTCAGTTGGAAACATGAATTAAAATGGTAGAATAGTGTGTGAGTCAGGGAGGCATCGAGGCATGAATGTAAAGCTGAAAGAGTACAAACCCTGACTGTGAGAATAAATGGGAAAAATCACAGCACAGGCAAGAACTGTAAGATCAACGGAGAAGAAAAGAGTGTGGGGCCTCAACAGAGGGGACAGGGACGCCTCCTCAACGTTCAACTCAGCTTTTTTTATTCATGGAGCGTTCCAGAATGTCACAAAGCCATGGCTTAGGTCCTCTTCATACTGCTTATTCAGTCAGTTGAAAGACCCGCTATTGTATGTCTGACAAAATAACAAATCTGGAGCCTTAAACCTGAAGGTCGGGTCTAATATAATATCAAAAACCAATTTCCACCTGTTTGTCAGAGACATTTATCACATCCATTTAATACAATTATGCCTCCCCACTAAGACCCTCGCTCTAGCTAAAAAAAAAAACAGGGAGGCAATAGAGGAATTCAAGGTAGACTGTGTTGGAAGAAAGGACGACCAGTCAGGTCAGCAGTGAGGGTCCATAGCTGAGGATGCAGGGAATTATTTTCTGCAACCACCCTCACACAGACGGGGAAAACTTGATAACTGAAGCAAAAACCTGTAAACAAGTAAAAAACAAACACTGCCGTCCGTATCCAAAACGCAGGCGACCTGACACAGATTTAAGCACGGGATCTGAATGTGAAAACAGACTTGGGACTAGACGGGTGTGGACGCAAAGAGAAATGAAGTGAGAGAGAGCGCGGGAACATAAACAACACCTGTGCTTACACCAACAAGATTCCATCCACCATCACCTCACAACCAGTAAAACCCAACTGAGCAAAACAGGCACCTGCCTCTCTCTCCACCAGGCTACGGGTCCTCCAGTAAAGATTAGGCGCCAGATAGCATTGTTAAAATTTGGCTGATTTTGAAAAGATAGGATAAGCTCACTTTAAAACGTTTAACTTACAAATTAAAATGTAAAGCTTAAAGTTAAAAAAAAAATGACTGTATGATATATTAATTTGATAGGTAACTTACACATGTAGTATCAAAACAAATACCATGATGAGTGAGGTCCATGTCCAGCACTCCAGACATAAACGCTATAAGGGAATGGAGCTCAAGCAAGACAACATGTCATGAGAATCCATGTTACTGATTATACTCAGCCATGGGTTGTGTTTCTCTTAAATATACCTGAAACATGCATTTGAGACAAGTTTTTGTATTTTCAATTTGTATTAAATGTTCTTGGAAAAATCTTCACGTAAGTTATAACATCATATGAAAGGAACCTGTATTTTTGTACTTTCAAAATTCTAAAAATATTTCCTGCATATACTGAACTCTGTGTCATTCCTTCTGATTGTCAAAGGGACATGGGTACAAGGGACATGATCTCTGAGCACACACATACATGCACGTCAGGGTTTCCCGCTACGATTTTTTCTGACCGGTCCGGTGTCCGAAATGAACTTATTTTACCTAACAAATTTTAAACTTACCGGTCACGTTTCAATAACAGTATATGTTACAAATGCAAATATAATGTAACATTTGATGTTCTCCTTTTTTTTCAATGTGGCAAAGGCCTCTGCTGCCGACTTGAAATCAAATGTGTCCAATGTGTCTCTGCAGCTTGCAATGCGCCTAAGCCGCGCCACTCTCTCCTCTTCCAGACGACTGCGGAGCACCGTCTTCATCGTATGAGCATTATTACCAGACATTTTCACCCGCCGAGCTCCTAATTTATCATTATTTCTATAAACTTTACCAGTCAAAAAATGGTATTTACCAGCTAAGGGAAAACCCTCATAAACACACACACACATATACATATACACACATACATGCATATGTGGTGGTGGAAACATATATTCATATTTGGGGGTGGAAAGCAGTTTCAACTAAACTATACTAAGTGAAACTGACTTACATACAAAATGTTGCACTTTGTTTCCTATTTGACACTTTCATTTTAATATGATTCAACAGAGGCCTTTTACATTTGAAGAACACATTTTGATGCATTTATCTTTGATTTTATTACAGAATGGCAGCTCCATGTCAGCTCAACTTATGTCAAAACAAAAATCTACGTCTGTTTCTGAGAGTGTTAGTATGAGTGTTAGTATGAGTGTGTGTGTGTGTGTGTGAGTGTGTGAGTGTGTGACCTCAACAAAAAATGCCATTGAATCCAAGAGGCTATGTTCACAGACAAACAAGAGATTCAGAATGTCACAGTAGATTTAACAGCCCTGGCCAGCGCTCTAAATCAATCCTCTAAGTACCGATAGTCTCTACGCCAGCAAGACAAAATGCCTTTCCAGAGTCTGGCCTCACAGCTAAAGGTTCATAACCATTTTGGACTAAACATACGTAAAGGAAGCTGCTGTCTGGAGAAAAGTAAATGTTGTGAAACCACTGAAAAATGGTGACTATATTAGTTGAAATATCAAAAGGGAGAGTCTTTTATACTAGCGGTCAGTGAGTGCATTAAAACCAGGCCATCCTAATGTAGAGAGAGAGAAATTTTTCAACACTTGTCAAAGGCAATTCATTTATTTTATTTTTTTCTTTCCACCTCTTTTTCTCTCTCTCTCTCTCTGTCTCCCTGGCAGCGAGAGATTTGATGGGGCGTGAAAGGCAGTCCGCTCGCTTTGCGTACCTCTGGAGGCCAGGACGTGGCCAGCTCCACTCTAGGGACAAACTGCCAGCACTCTGACCGCTATAGAAAAAGACGGTCACACAGCCATACCAGTGAAGCTAAACAACTAGTGAATCTTGCAAAGAGAGAGAGAAAAAAAAAGTCCATGAATGTCTAGAGAGCAATCAGACTTTCTAGACTCATAACAGGATAGAGCAGAGAGGAGAAAAAAAGCAGTCAGATGATACTAGAATTACAGATATGGAATGCTAGACAGAGGAAAGACCCATTTACATGAATCAACATGAAGAAGTTGGAGATGGTAGAAAAAAAGGCCAGACTACTAAAATGATTATACTGAACTCAGAACCTTTTGGAATGAAAGGCCCTTGTACTCCTATTCTGCAAAATACATATCAAAAATTACCACTTGACTTTGTATGAAATTAAATACGATCAAGGGTTATGACTGCACCAGAAACAACAGGTGTGCTGGCACAAAGACACCTGTTAAACACTCCTTAACACCCAGGTGTTAATACCTCATGGACTCATAAAAAGGCACACTCATAAAACAGCTTTAAAACCTATACCGCACCGCTCTGCACTGAAAATGACTTTCTCTTCACAGCCAGTCCATTACAGAAGCGAAATCTGCTTTTCCATATAACCTTAAGCCAACATTACATCTCACTCCTTTACAGTGTGGCCGTCATGTAGCTTACATGGAACCACAAGTGTGATTACGAAATGACCTGCATACCACTGAATGCAGATGATGTTAGCTCTGCAGAGAGTATTTATTCTTATTATGCCACATAACTAACTGTCTCTGCGTGTGCACGTGTCTGCGTGTTTAGTCGAGATGAAGTGTGGGCCTTATTAACCCAGTTTAGACAGGATACAGTGCACAACCCTAATCCAGCATTAGTTTAGATGACAGCCTCAGGTGGAATACTCAAAACCTGCTTTAACACAGCTCTTCATAAAGACTTATCAATATTTTATCAAACTGCTCTCATTCCTCACATCTTACACACAGCTTTCCTTTTCCGCATGTCAAATGCCCTGCTGCCTGTCACAAAGAAACACTACAGGCTCTTTAAACAATGAGGAAGGCTAAGTGGAATATTGGTTGGGGGGGGGGGGGGAGTGGTGTTGCTCAAGAAAAGACACATGATCATTCTCTTTTGAAATATCACTACTGTGGATTTTTCACCTCCCAAGCAATACGGCGGAGCTCCTAGGGAGACGCTGCGGCCGTGTTTTATTGGGCCTTTGGGAAATTACGAGCTTTACATTACATCTCCACTTCTCCCTCCCACCAACCACATCTGCGGTAAAATTTGACACCGAGGTAAAAAAATAGAGAGAGGGAAGGAGGCAAGAATGCAGGAGGAGAGAGGAGAAAGGGGAGAGAAAGGTAACAGCTTTTTTTATAGGATGGACACTGATAGTCAGTTAACAGTACTTATAGAAAACAAATGATTGTGGCCCTGTTTCGGTTTAAACGCCGCGCTATCCATCGAGTTTCTCAGGCAGTCCGAGCAGACAGGGAAATTTCATAAATGCCATAAAAACACAAGGGCTTTACTTTTTTCAACTGTATTGATTTTAGCATTCATGTGGTGATGAATTGGCCAGGAACTTTATTGCTGCTTTGGTTGTACCTCAGTATATGTATTATATCTTTCTGGAGAACGGAGAAAATGATATAACATTGTTTGACTGTGCATTTCTGCAGGCTGCGGCATTTGAGATCATGCCACTAATACTTGTGTGTAAATTACACTTACTGGGACAGACACTGCATTTAAATTTACCTCTTTTCCAGCGTTCCGACAAAACTAAAACATTACAACGATTATCCAGCATCCAGAGGGTTTTGGCAATATCTCCAATGCCACACGAAAGGAAAAATAGAAACCACTAGATAATATTCAATGGTAAAATACAATCAGAACACGCAGATCGCGTGTTATTTCTTTGAGACAGACATCTGATCATCAACAGACCAACTAATCTGAATAATGTCAAGCAACCCGCGGGGTTAAAAGAAAAAAAAAAAAAGAGAGAGAGATGATATTTTAATGCGAGGGAAAAAAGGACCAAGAGTGGAGACAAAGCCATGATGCATCCGTTCTGACCTGTCCCTGTCACGGGTCATCCTTTTCAATATTTAACCAGTCATGGCCACCAGAGCGAATGAATCCCTCTAAATCAGAACAGGTGTCTTTTCAAAACCATTTAGTATTTCTCTCCGTGAAAGAGGAATGAACTTCTGAACTGACATAAAAAAAAAGAGAGGAGGGTAAAAAAGGAAATCAATGTCACTCACGGTGGTGGGTGCAGGTAATGGAAACATCACTCACTTGTCCAATCAGATGTTTCGCCTGGGCGGAGAGGGGGCCATGGGAATAAATTAGGCCCCCTGAGCACCCTCTCCATAGTCGGGCTCAGGCCTGCCCCTCCTCCTTTTCCTTTCACTCATCCACGGACAGAGACATTTCGGTGCAAATCAAAGTACAGACGGTTAAAAGATGAGTCCCGTTGGCCATTCGAACGAACTCACAGACACAAAACGCAGTTTATCAAGATCATCATCACTTGTTTAAAGAGGACACACTGTCAGTACTGCACTGTTTCAGTAGATCACACCTGAATGCAACTGGACCATAAAATAAGACATATATAAATGAAAGTATAATGAAAGGACTCGTTTCCCTATGACAAGCAGTGAGGTAATAATCTAACATATTTCTGGTTATGAGAGGCTTGATAAAACCAGTGATTTATGCTTTTCTTTTTTATATTAAAATTGTACTAAAATAGCAAAAAGAATTATGTTTTCAACAAAATTTGAGAGAAAACAACACAATCAAACTGAACGTGTAAACTTACTCATTCTTTCATTACCACAATCCATAGTCTAAGAAACCATAAAAACATCAACTAAGGTAAGACTATAAAATTAAATGCATTTAATATTTACATCTGATCATTTATCACTAGCTGCAAACAGTCATCACCATCAAATGAAAATATTCATCAAAGTTTAGAAAGGCAGTAAGCAGTATTGCTCTCCCCCTGGAAGCAAACAAAGTGTTTCTTTTCCCAAGAGAGGAGCCTGTCTGTCTTAAGAAACCTGCCAACTTGGAATGTCTCACTGTCTGAAATAAAGGAACAGGACTGAATGCTCAACAGTACAGTAGTCACCCTCAGCAGAACATGTTAACTGCCTGATATGACTTGGATATGATGGCACGCAAAATCCTCACTGTCACTCCTTCTACATCCTACAATTGGAACACTGTCTGGCACCGGGTTTCAGTATGCCTTTTACAGTATACGTCTGCTAAACTATAATCTGTAAAGAGATGTGTTTGTAAAGCTTAGGGCAAAATAAAGGCTGTGCTTCTTAGTTCTTTAGCTTTAACTTCCTCTTTCTTTGTCAAATGTGTCACATAACCTAAATCACAGTCTTTAAGCAGAGGAGCTGACCTGTCGTATATAAATGTGCCAAGAGTCAAAGCCAGTCTCTTCCCTGTGAAACATGATTCAGTCCAGAGGTATTCAGTGCAAAGGAAAGATCCTTTTCATCTGATCATGAGAGTGTTGGTGTTGACAAGGCTCTCAGTGCAGCTATCGGCAAAGGGAAAGATGCTAGTGGCATCCAAATAAGATAATATAAATGTTTGTTTTAACCAGATGCGTGCAGTGTCTGAAGCTAACAGCCAAGTACCTGGGCACTCAACTGAGGTGAGAAAATGTCTTGCTTACCAAAAAAAAAAAAGAAACACCCCACAGTTTAAGATCTGGGCATACTATCATTATTGCTGGCATCGAACAAGAAAAAATTTTTTGATTCTACTCCCACAAGATGAAAAGAAAGAAGATAAGCATTTTGTCAACTGTCAGAGTGGTGCTGTAACCTGCAGAAAAATCACTCTCCCTTGATTCAACTTTATGAGCTCTGATTCTGAAGAAGGTACTTGACTTACACTTTCCAGCAAAGAGTATACATATGGTGAAAGTTTAATATATTGTTTTAAGAATCTGCAGTAAGACCAGAGCCCCTGAGGATCAGCGCAGTAGAGTGGGTTACATGATTTTGTCACAATGCCAAGTAGCGTGGCATCCAGCTTCCAACAGAAATCAACAATTCACCCTGTACACTTCACTGTTGTTAACATAATTCAGTAAAGTCTTAAAAAAAGAGAGAGAGAGAGAGAGAGAGAGAAAGCTAAATCTGCAGTCAGATAAATTAAGCAGCAAAAAAAAAACTTTGTGGCTAACTTTTTGTATGAAGTGAACTCATGGCGCACTGAATTATGAACTATGTTGCCATGACTTTAAATACTCTAAAAGCCTTAACAGTGTTGTACTGACATGGAACAGTTACAGGAAAAGTCATTGTTATGACATTAATAATGAGTTCGAAAAGCAGCCACTAGGTTCTTAGGTCACTTTCTGATTTGCTAATTTAAATCATTGGAAGGGGAAAAAAAAAACAAAACAGAAATACTAAGCTAATCAAACAAACAGTATCATGATTCCCGGTACTATTAGCTCAGAGCAATACATTACGAAGAAAACAAGGAGAATTGTATGAAGATTTCCGTTAACCTTGCAAGAAAACAAATGAGAGGCCAGAAAGTGTGAATAATGGTTTCGCCAGATGTCGGCACACAAGGTCGTCCACGCTCAGGAATCGTGGATCATTCCGGGTGCGACACTCACGGCCATAACGAACACTCGCCTATGTGCGAATGGCACTTGGAGAGCTAATAGAAATCATGACATTTCATGAATTACACCAATAAAGACAGGAGAATTGATGAAAGCAGCTTGCCTGGTCCCCACTCTCTCTCTCTCACTCTTTGCCCATCCATAATTTGAGACATTCAAGGGTTTATTTGGCAAACACTATCTTTCTAAATTGAACACACTACTTAGCATAATCTAACAATTTATCTCTAACTGGCTGTAATCATGTCATGTGCACGAACACATGTAGCTCTTTCACCTAATTATCTATTGTGTTGAACTATAATCAGAGTTTGAGAATAATTTCAGCTGAAAATGACAGCCCAAAACCAAGAGAAAAGCCCAAAACCAAGAGAAAAGCAAATAAAAAAATTCAACAGTTGTTTTCCAGACTGTAAGTAACTAACAGAACTCACTATGTCTTGAGGCCATTCTCATATTCAGGCTCTCAAAAATCATCACACCTAAGTTTTAACATTTTTTTTGCAGCTGCACTGCATTAGCATATTTCGTTAAACACAGACTCAGATCCGCTGTCATCACCACATTTTACTTATGCCCCAATTAGTTTGTTTGAAGCAAAGAAAAACAGCACCCAAAACACAAACTTTTCTTTTCAGGTAAAGAGAAAAACACACTGTCATAGTCCAAAGACTGCAAAAGATCAACAGCAGTAACAAATACAAGCTATTAATAGAGTAGGCAATCATTTTAATGTGAGCTCTTTTTCTCCACCCGTTGCCTGCAGCTCCCGACCTCTCGCTGCATGAACTGCATTTAAAAAAAACATGAAATGTTAAATTAAGGTAGTCACAACAGTCACAAAAAAGATTTAATTATTCAAAAATTATTTATTGTACCCCCTCCTAGAAAGGCTCGTGTCATGTTTGCGATACAAATGTGGGCGATCAGCGGGAGAGCTCGTCACGATCCGCATCAAACAATTAAGAGACGGGAGAGAGGACCTCCGGCAAGCTGATATCAGTAATACATATTAATGAATCCCAGCGTGAGGTACTGCTATACCAGACTACATGGGGGCCCCGCTCAAAAGATAGACATCAGCGACAAAACGTGAGAGGTCAGTGTGACAGGGTCACATGAGAGACTGTGTCTTTTTTTGGTAAAGGATTCAACAGGCTTTGAGAGTACCAAAAAATAAATAAATAAATAAATAAATAAAAAACCAAAAGGGTACCACTAGGACACGTTTGCGTTTTTCCATCACATCTTTCAACCTGGCGACGTGGGTTCAAACACTCTATGCGGGTTCTTTCAGTTTGCTTCTCTCAGCATCCTCCTGACGAAATATTAGTGGGCATTTAAAATGAGTGCATGAAGGACCCTCTGTGGCGTGGAGTTTGGACAGCGCACAGGATGTGTAGGTTGGGTTAAGCGGTTGGGGATTCGGGTCAGGGTCAGGAGGCGTGAGAGATGATATTGTCCTACCTCACAGGGTTACTGGTGAGAGAGACCCTAAGGGAGTCCAGGCAAGCAAACAGCCTCTCATCTGCAGCCCCACTCTTTAGCTCACTTAAGAACTCCTGAGGAGAGATCTGATGACTGCTGCTCCGTAGGCTGCCCTGATGGAGAGATAGACAGGGAGAGTTATTTAAAGTTTATAGCCATAAGTACCAATTACCTGTACTCTGCCAATTTTAACTCAAAATTGCAATTTGAAATACATTAATGACCCTAGCAGGCCAATTATTTCAACTGCATTGAAACTGGCCATGCATTAGCCAAAACAGTGTGTGTGCGTGTGTGTGTGTGTGTGTGTGTGTGTGTGCGCGTGCATGTGAGTGTGTGTGTGTGTGCGTGCATGTGAGCGTGTGTGTGTTTAAGTGAACACTGTTTTCAGTTTTATGGGCAGTTTCATGAAAAACAAACACCAAAAATTTTCATTCTCCACTGATTTGTGACAGGAATTGCTCAAACACTCCGTATGATGAATTCTTCATCTCAGAAGCCATCTTCAGTCTTTCTGTTTGTGTGAGCATTCTGTTTATGTCTGAGCTGTGTGCTAAGAGACAGCCACACCGATTTGCCTGCTGCATGCCAACTTAGGAATCAGTGCCTGTTAGCTGTTGCAAATTGGTAGTGTGTTCAGCTACACTTTCTGCATAATGAATTAAAGACTTTACAAAATGGCATTTAAAGTTGGCATAACTACCTTTAATTAAACTGGGAAATATCCCCGACAACAACAGACAGAAAAAACTGCAAAAGTCTACTGAAGCCACAACTGTTCAGCATTTCTTTCTAAATGTCCATATGTGAATTGTTTTTCAAATCGATAGCTGGGTGAAACAACTACAGATGATACTGCTTTCAGTTAAGGACTATTCAAAATAGAAAAGAAGCAGGATCCTGCAGCAGACTACAAAGTAAAGAACAACAATGTATACTGAGCCTTGTGTGATCAAACACAGCTAAGAGAGAACAGATCAGAACATGCACTTAACTCGGTATACCAGCTGAAGAACAAGTCCTATGTTGAGTGCCTCTGCCTATAAAAAGTGTGCAGGGACCTTGCACTGTTGCACATTATGGGTTTTATTTAACAAGGGTCTTTGAAGGAGTTACACCATGAAAATATTGATGGCGTATGCATAAACACAGCTGTAGAACAGTGCTAAAGACCAGACAACAGGAAACTGAAAATCAATCAGTGTTCACAATGACTGTAACCTCTTATAAATGTTTGGTCTTATTCTTCATAGAAGGATCCTGCAGGGTAACTCGAACAAAACCAATAGCATGACCATCGCGCAGATGGAACACCACAGAGTAAAAGAGAGGAAAAAAAAAGAAAAACTTATTCATACATTCAACATTGTTTTTTGGCAACAAGGATCCTCTGGGATCTTATGTGTGCACGCCTGTTGTTTCGAGCGCACTCCACTCACCAGGGAAACATGAAAACCAACAAGTCCAGTGAACACCCACGAACGCAGAAAAGTAAAACCGTGAGAGGAATTCATTTTCACTATCCTGATTTGCTATTGTGAAAGGTCTTTGCACATACTACACTATACAGAAAAAATGATTATGCATGATTTGTGCAAGTGCATGTGTGTGTGGAGTGTGCATGCGCA